>NC_134356.1:658598599-658646099 GCF_048569485.1 Anomaloglossus baeobatrachus | reverse complement strand
CCTGGGACCACGGAGTCACTGATGGTAGTCCGGGTGACGCAGCTCAGGTTCGGAAGCCGAGATGATGTCAGGCGGGGTCCGGAACCTTTGGAGCGAGACGACGGGTCACCGCAGGGATCCGAGATGGTGCGGACTGTCAGATGGTAGATGAACAGCGTGCGGGGTTTGGGATTCAGCAGGACCGGATGGCGAGGCAGGATCAGCTCTAGAAGAGAGATACGTGAGTATGGCAAAGCAACACCAGGAGACCTGACTCCTAGCTTGGAAAACACGAAGATCAGGCCCCGCCCCTTTGGACATTAAACCCCTTTATACCCTGTACCTGTTTGCATCATTTCCTGTTAATGGACGCTGGCCCTTTAAGAAAGGGTCAATGACCGCGCGCGCGCCCTAATGCGCATGCGCGCTGCCCGAGTGCCAGAAGCCAGAGCAGGAAGCTGCGAGGAGGAAGCAGCAGGGACGGCCTGGGGCTGGGAAGCCGGCGGGCGCCGGGAGCGGGGGCCAGGACGCCGGGGACGCGCTGGCAATGGAGGCAGGAGAGCGGGGAGCGGCGGTGACCGGACCAAGGAACCGGGAAGCGAGGCAGGAGAGCCGGGGAGCGTGACAGGTGAGCCGGAGGGCAGCGCAGGGGACCCGGGGAGCGTGACAGATTGTCACGCTGCCATAGTCAGAGCTACTACAGCGTGGCAATCATACCCATTCTTCTTCTCCTGGTGTTTGTTTTAAACATATGGGACAGCCCATATGATGATGTCATGTCTTTGGAAGCTTCTGATTGGTTTGTTGGCAACATCTGAGTTAATTAGAGACACACCTGTGGATGTAGTTTAATGCACAACTGAAACACACGGCTTATTTTTGTAGCATCATGGGAAAGTCACAAGAAATCAGCCAAGATCTCAAGAAGAGAATTGTGGACTTGCACATGTCTGGTTCATTCTTGGGTGCAATTTCTACAGATACCTGAAGGTGCTTTGTTCATCTGTACAAACAGTTATACACAAGTACAAACAAGATGGGAAAGTCCAAAGCTCCAGGCTTCAGGAGTCTAATTTCAAACTCTTGGCAAGATGGTACAGGGTTCCTTCCAGACTAAACCAAAAAACAAAAAAAGTATTCAGCCTATTGTTGTATGCCTTGAATATCAAAAAATTTCTGATGCACGGAGGATCACCAGGTTGGAGGCCCAGGGGAACAGACTTCAAAGTATGCAAAAAATATCCAGCACCAGAACAGGAATCCAGCCAGGAAGATGAATAAAAAATTCTTCTGTTTTATTTAGATCATAATGTTAAAAATATATACAAAATTAAAAAACATGACCAAAACCTGACATGTTTCGGACCCTAGAACATAGTCCTTAAGGCCCCGTCACACACAGAGATAAATCTTTAACAGAGAGCAAAAGAGAAGGGTGTTTGATACTGCGCCAAAGGATCACAGGAACAGATGTTTAGATTAATGCATCTTTATTTCATCCAGGTCTACGCGTTTCCGGAGCCACTGCCCCCTTCCTCAGGACCGTCAGGAAAGACAAAACATCAAATCTCTCTTTTTTTTATTTTTTATTTTTATTTTTATATTTATATAATATTTTTATAGCGTAGGTTTAATGTAATTGATATAATATATATGATATGGGTTTTACACTCTTATAATGGTTGTTTCAGAATGCATATTTTCCACTAATTTATTTATTTATTCACTTACTTATTTATTGATGGAGATGAACGCATGGGTATACATACATATACACTAGTTTTAGTGACATATACATTCCTCCTTTTATGATTGTATACCAGCACACTATTAGTTTCAGGGTGATCTCTTCCTTGATCTTGGTGTCTTTTCACTCTTTTGCGCCTCGAAAATAGGGTGCGTTATACCTCTATTTTAGTTTTATGAACCCACGGCATAGTTTATATAAAAATTGTTTTTCCCCTATTTATTGTTTATTTCTTTTTCTTCTATATGTCTTTTATATATTCACGGTTGATTTCAATTCCTAGTGTCTCTGTTCCTTTTTTCACTTTAATCTCCTCTTATCTCTCAGTGTTCCCAGCACTCATCAACTGCTAGCGCTGTTTTTCTAGCGATCACTGCACGGATACTAATATGTAGGACTTGCTACTTAGAGATTTGATGTTTTGTCTTTCCTGACGGTCCTGAGGAAGGGGGCAGTGGCTCCGGAAACGCGTAGACCTGGATGAAATAAAGATGCATTAATCTAAACATCTGTTCCTGTGATCCTTTGGCGCAGTATCAAACACCCTTCTCTTTTGCTCTCTGTTATCTGCCAATTGGGTGGCTGCAGCCTTGGATCAGATTCTACATGCGAATACAGTTGTTGTGACTCTCACAACGACATCTGGTGAGTAGTTTCACCCTCCTCCCACCCCTTATATACTGGGGTAAGACCCTATATGCGCTTTTCTCTCCACAGATTTCTTATCAGAGATAAATCTTTGGCAGATCTGTGGTTGCAGTGAAGTCATGGACATATTGTTCCATTTGTACACAGCCACAAGCCTGGCACTGATTGTCCACAATTTCACTGCAACCACAGATCTGCTGCAGATTTATCTCTGTGTATGACAGGGCCTTACCTCATAGGTTACATGGACAAGAGTGAATGCTGATTTTATCAGAGGAAACATGACCATGGTCAGTGAGTCAGTGTCCAAGTGAAAACATCTGATGTTGACTTACAGTTAGGTCCAGAAATATTTGGACAGTGACACAATTTTCGCGAGTTGGGCTCTGCATGCCACCACATTGGATTTGAAATGAAACCTCTACAACAGAATTCAAGTGCAGATTGTAACGTTTAATTTGAAGGTTTGAACAAAAATATCTGATAGAAATTGTAGGAATTGTCACATTTCTTTACAAACACTCCACATTTTAGGAGGTCAAAAGTAATTGGACAAATAAACCAAACCCAAACAAAATATTTTTATTTTCAATATTTTGTTGCGAATCCTTTGGAGGCAATCACTGCCTTAAGTCTGGAACCCATGGACATCACCAAACGCTGGCTTTCCTCCTTCTTAATGCTTTGCCAGGCCTTTACAGCCGCAGCCTTCAGGTCTTGCTTGTTTGTGGGTCTTTCCGTCTTAAGTCTGGATTTGAGCAAGTGAAATGCATGCTCAATTGGGTTAAGATCTGGTGATTGACTTGGCCATTGCAGAATGTTCCACTTTTTTGCACTCATGAACTCCTGGGTAGCTTTGGCTGTATGCTTGGGGTCATTGTCCATCTGTACTATGAAGCGCCGTCCGATCAACTTTGCGGAATTTGGCTGAATCTGGGCTGAAAGTATATCCCTGTACACTTCAGAATTCATCCGGCTACTCTTGTCTGCTGTTATGTCATCAATAAACACAAGTGACCCAGTGCCATTGAAAGCCATGCATGCCCATGCTATCACGTTGCCTCCACCATGTTTTACAGAGGATGTGGTGTGCCTTGGATCATGTGCCGTTCCCTTTCTTCTCCAAACTTTTTTCTTCCCATCATTCTGGTACAGGTTGATCTTGGTCTCATCTGTCCATAGAATACTTTTCCAGAACTGAGCTGGCTTCATGAGGTGTTTTTCAGCAAATTTAACTCTGGCCTGTCTATTTTTGGAATTGATAAATGGTTTGCATCTAGATGTGAACCCTTTGTATTTACTTTCATGGAGTCTTCTCTTTACTGTTGACTTAGAGACAGATACACCTACTTCACTGAGAGTGTTCTGGACTTCAGTTGATGTTGTGAACAGGTTCTTCTTCACCAAAGAAAGTATGTGACGATCATCCACCACTGTTGTCATCCGTGGACGCCCAGGCCTTTTTGAGTTCCCAAGTTCACCAGTCAATTCCTTTTTTCTCAGAATGTACCCGACTGTTGATTTTGCTACTCCAAGCATGTCTGCTATCTCTCTGATGGATTTTTTCTTTTTTTTCAGCCTCAGGATGTTCTGCTTCACCTCAATTGAGAGTTCCGTAGACCGCATGTTGTCTGGTCACAGCAACAGCTTCCAAATGCAAAACCACACACCTGTAATCAACCCCAGACCTTTTAACTACTTCATTGATTACAGGTTAACGAGGGAGACGCCTTCAGAGTTAATTGCAGCCCTTAGAGTCCCTTGTCCAATTACTTTTGGTCCCTTGAAAAAGAGGAGGCTATGCATTACAGAGCTATGATTCCTAAACCCTTTCTCCGATTTGGATGTGAAAACTCTCATATTGCAGCTGGGAGTGTGCACTTTCAGCCCATATTATATATATGATTGTATTTCTGAACATGTTTTTGTAAACAGCTAAAATAACAAAACTTGTGTCACTGTCCAAATATTTCTGGCCCTGACTGTATATGTTCATTTAAAGGGGGCTTTACATGCAGCGACATTGCTAGCGATGTCGCTGGTGAAAGCACCGGCCCCCGTCGTTTGTGCGTCACGGGCAAATCGCTGCCTGTGGCACACAACATCGTTCGGATCTGTCACACGGACTTACCTGCCTAACGACGTCGCTGTGGCCGGCAAACCGCTTCTTTTCTAAGGGGGCAGTTTGTGCGGCGTCACAACGATGTCACACGGCAGCCGTCCAATAGAAGCAGAGGGGCGGAGAGCAGCCGAAAGAAAGTGACGCCCACCTCGTTGCCGGAGGTCGTAGGTACGGTGTTGTTCGTCGTTCTCGGGGTGTCACACGTAGCGATGTGTGCTGCCTCAGGAACGAAGAACAACCTGCGTCCTGCAACAGCAACGATATTTGGGATTAGAACGACGTGTCAACGATCAACGATTAGGTGAGTATTTTTGATCGTTAGCGGTCGTTCCTTGCTGTCACACGCAACAACGTCACTAACGAGGCCGGATGTGCGTCACGAATTCCGTGACCCCAACGACATCTCATTGCGTGTCAAGCCCCCTTAAGACAAGACGAACAGAGAGAAAAAAACTACTTAATGTTGACAGAAAGTGCAAAATATACAAATTTGACACTTCAAATGTTATCAAAAATACATAGCATATGACTATATCACTTCAAATATCAAAATATAAATAAGCAAATCCCTCAGCATCAAAAAAACGGCTTCTATTATTCTGTGTTATCAGCCATTACAAGCAACTATTATTGGTATGGAGAGACTGCAACTATTATCTCTTGTTATCAACTATTATAAGTAAAAAAATGGCTGTTATATGGGGGAACTACAACTATTGTTCTCTGTTGTCAGCCATTACTGACCAAGAAATGACAGTTATAATATGAGGGAACTGCATCAACTATTCTCTGTTATCAACCTCTACAGACTAGAAGGGAGTTATTATATGGGGAAACTGACTTCTATTGTTCTCTTTTATCAGCCATACAAGCTAAAAAAAAAAGCTGATATTAGTGTAGGGAAACTGCAACTATTATTTTCATCTCTATAACCATATTACTCTAAATGTTGACAAGTATACATAAGCAGATCCCTGTTTACCAGTTTAAATATAGACTCAGTACAATATACAAAAATATTAAAAATGTCATAGGCATCGAAAAAGTCTACAAACCCAGGGGGGGCGGTGACTGGCTCAGAACTGTTAGAATGGGTGAAGCCCATTGGATTCTTCGTCTTAAAGCCAGTGCCCGGGGGTTGTAAATGCTAGAAATGACCTGAATTATATTTTTTGATGTGTCTCCTCAATACTTGTTCTGTTTTAATATTTTTGTATTCCTCCCATCTCCCTCCTGCATCTCTGGAGCTCAGTCACAGTGATCTTGGGATTCTTCTTTACCTCTCACCAAGGCTCTTCTCCCACGATTGCTCAGTTTGGCTGGACGGCCAGGTCTAGGAAAAGTTCTGGTCGTCCCAAACTTCTTCCATTTAAGGATTATGGAGGCCACTGTGCTCTTAGGAACCTTGAGTACTGCAGAAATTCGTTTGTAACCTTGGCCAGATCTGTGTCATACCACAATTTTGTCTCTGAGCTCCTTGGGCAGTTCCTTTGACCTCATGATTCTCATTTGGTCTGACATGCACTGTGAGCTGTGAGGTCTTATATAGACCGGTGTGCGTCTTTCCAAATCAAGTCCTATCAGTTTAATTACACACAACTGGACTCCAATGAAGGAGAAGAACCATCCCATCACTAGGAAATGGACAGCATGTGACCTAAATATGATTGTCTGAGCAAAGGGGCTGAATACTTATGACCATGTGATATTTCAGTTTTTCTTGTTTAATAAATTTTCAAACATTTCTACATTTCTGTTTTTTTCTGTCAAGATGGAGGATGGGGTCAGAGTGTACATTAATGAGGAAAAAATGAACTTTTTTGAATTTCTTTCTTTTTTTAATTACTTTCCATACCCACTATATATTATACTAGCTGTACTACCCGGCTTCGCCCGGGTTAATAACTGCTGATAAAATAGAATGTATTAACAACAATGTAACCTGCACACAAAAAACACAAAACAAATAGATAGAAATGGAATTATTAAAAGGCAAAAACTAAGCTAATAGAAGCATTTCACAACATATATTTCAACACCACAGATATTCCACACAGATTTAACTAAATTGGCCAAGTAATGTGCTCCGTCTGTCTCGTTCCCCATCTGTCTCTTTCACGTCTGCCTGTCTTTATCTGTCTCTATCTCTCTGTTTCTTTCCCCATTTGTCTCTTTCGAGGTCTGTCTCTTTCCCAGGTCCGTCTCCCCGCCTCTTTGTCTGTGTCTTTTCCTGTCTGTCTCTTTCCTTATCTGTCCCTATTTCTGTCTCTTTCCCCGTCTGTCTCTATCAAGGTCTGTGATTTTCCCCATCTATCTTTGTCTGTCTCTCTGGCTGTCTCCTCCTTCCCTGTCTGCCTGTCTCTGTCCCTGTCTGCATGTCTCTCTGTCTCTTTCCCCATCTGTCTCTTTCCCCAGGTGTGTCTCTTTCCAGGTCTGTCTCTGTCTGTCTCTTTCACCATTTGTCTCTGTCTGTCTCTTTCCCTGTCAGTCTCTATCTCTCTGTCTCTTTTCTCTTGGTCTCTCTCTATCTGTCTCCCCACCGACATCTTATTACCTCACACATAAGCTTCTTATACTAACACTGTCCTTTGTTCCTATAGCAACCAATCACAGCTCCTACTAATAACCTGTAGTTCCAGGCTCCATTTACTTTAATGGAGGCATGTTTTTGGAGAGTAACTATAAAGCGCGGGGTTAAATTTTCCTATCAAAACATAGTCTACGATGTTCCCTGAGTCATATGAGGTGTATGTGCAAAATTTCGTGATTGTAAATGCGACGGTGCGGATACACTTTTCGTTTCACTTTTCCCCATTATGTAGATAGGGGCAAAATTGTTTGGTAAATTGAAACGCACGGGGTTAAAAATTTTCCCTCACAATATAGCCTATGACGCTCTCAGGGTCCAGACGTGTGAGTGTGCAAAATTTTGTGGCTGTAGCTGCGACGGTGCAGATGCCAATCCCGGACATACACACACACATACACACACACACACACACACACACACACACACACACACACACACACACACATACACACACACACACACACACACACATACACACACACACACACACACATACACACACACACACACACACACATACACACATACATACACACATTCAGCTTTATATATTGGATACAGTGCAAAGGTTTTAGGCAGGCGTGGAAAAATGCTGCAAAGTTAAGAATGCTTTCAATAATAGAAATGTTGATTTATTTTCATCAATTTACAGAATGCAAAGTGAATGAACTAAAGAAAAAATTATGTCAGATCAATATTAGTTGTGACAGTTTTTGGAGGAGGAACGTGGCTGGGAGGTTGTTCTGAATATCTTGGAGATCTTCTGTGTATGAGGCTTGTGCAGATCCTCCTATCTCTTCACGTAATCCCGCACAGACTGGATGATGCTGAGATCAGGGCTCTGCGGGGTTCATTTAATCCCTTTTTAGGACTTGTTCTTTTTTATTCTGAAGATGGTTCTTAATGACATTGGCTGTATGTTTGGGAGTGTTGTTTTGCTGCAGAATACATTTGGAACCAACCAAACGTATCCCTGATGATATTGTCATGGAGTGATAAAACAAGATTTTGTCAGGTACCAGGAAAACCCCCAGCAGGTGCTGCAACACACAGGGTACACAGGGGCCACAATTCAACTGAGGGCCTTGGTGCTAGGGAGAGGAGAGCAGGGTCACCACCTGAGGCTGTCCTCTGCACTCCCTGACGTTCCTATACAGGTTTTTTCACCCCGTCGCTGATCACATACCTAGGCCCTAGCTTGCCCTAAACTCACCCTGGCTAGTGAGCAGACCAACGAGAGCACTAGTCTCGCCTCTGCAATAAAGTAACACAATGGTAGGATAACAGACAGGGGAAATACAATAGTAGGATAACAGACAGCGGAAATAGACACATAAAGCAAAAACACTGAAGGCAGCTACAATCCAGCTAACACCACAGCTGCAAATGACATGAAACTAAAGCTTCTTCCGGAGCCTGGCTCCTTCCAAAGTGGACCGCAGAGAAATAATGAGGATACAGATTCTATCACGGTTTCAGATGATAGAACACGTGACTTTATATAGCGAAGTCTAGTGGTAGCAAAAGAGCTGCACCTGGGATTAAAGCTACAGACAGCAGCCATTCCGATTGATTAACCCTTACAGCACTACAATCAAGTAGATGTTAATATACCGGTATTGGATTTGTTAACACTTAAGGCCCCGTCACACGCAGCGACGTATCTAACGATATATCGCCGGGGTCACGGATTCCGTGACGCATATCCGGCATCGTTAGCAATGTCGCTGCGTGTAACACGCACGAACGACTGTTAACGATGGAAAATACTCACCAAAACGTCCATCGTTGAAACGTCGTTCATTTTTAAAAAAATCGTTGATTGTTGAGGACGCAGGTAGTTCGTCGTTCCCAGGGCAGCACACATCGCTGAGTGTGACACCTCGGGAACGACGAACTACAGCTTACCTGCGGCCGCCGG
This sequence comes from Anomaloglossus baeobatrachus, assembly GCF_048569485.1. Lineage (NCBI taxonomy): Eukaryota > Metazoa > Chordata > Amphibia > Anura > Aromobatidae > Anomaloglossus > Anomaloglossus baeobatrachus. The sequence goes on along the minus strand of NC_134356.1, from coordinate 658,637,092 downwards.
CAATGAGGAAGGAGGGAGGTGAGCGGATGTTACGTCCCACTCATCTCCGCCCCTCCGCTTCTATTGGGCGGCCGCTTAGTGACGTCGCTGTGACGCCGCACGAACTGCCCCTCTTAGAAAGGAGGCGGTTCGCCGGCCACAGAAACGTCGCTAGGCAGGTAAGTCCCGTGTGACGGGTCCGAACGATATTGTGTGCCACAGGCAGCGATTTGCCCGTGACACACAAACGACGGGGGCGGGTGCTTTCACCAGCGATATCGCTGCATGTAACACCCCCTTTAGACGTTGTTATCTTCTGATTCCAAATTTGCCCGAGATCTGCCCTGGGCAGGACACACTCATGACAGATATTACACAATGGACAAATATTTGCCTTTGTTTCTCAGCATTGAGGACACCAGGAAATGGGTAATGTTGAGGACTATAGACTCCGTGTGTGTCCAAGGAAACTTAGTGCAGCAGATCAAAAGCACATCATGCTTACTTCCCTTCAGAACGAGATGTCCAGCGGTGTCTTCAGCTCAGAACTGGCATCAACCATTGGTACCCAGCTACACCCATCTACTGTTCAGAGAAAGTCTGACCAGAAGTGGTCTTCATGAAAGAATTGCCACATCTTCTACATGAATTTATGGCCAAGCGACTCAACTATGCACAAAACATTGGAACTGGGGTTCTGAAAATAGCAGCAAGGGTTCTGGACTGAGGGGTCAAAATGTGAATATGTGACTGTAACAGAAGGAAGTTTGTTACCAAAGGGCTGAAGAGTGGCACAATAATGAGCGTCTGCAGGAACAGTGCGGCCTGATGGAGGGTGCTTAAAGGTTTGTGGCTCCATTTCAGCAAATGGACATGAGGTTTTGTCAGGACCAATGGTGACCATAATGCTGAGAAATCTAGGGGCAAATCCTTATCCATCATGTAATATCATCAGGGAGGTGACTGATTGGCTCAAAACGACCCCAAATATACATCCAATGTGATTAAGAAATATCTTCAATATCTTCAGCATAAAGAAGAACAAGGAGTCCTGGAGGCGAAGAACCGGCCCATGCAGAGCCCTGATCTCAGATTATCCCTGTCTGTCTGGTATCACATGAAGAGACGGATCTACACAAGCCTCATACACAGAAGATCTGAGGTTACATCTCCAAGATGTTTCGAACAACCTCCCTGACAAAATCCTTCAAATACTGTGTGCAAGTACCTAGAAGAACTATCATATTTTTTGGATTATAAGACACACTTTTCCTCCCACATATTTGGGAGGAAAATGAGGGGTGCGTCTTATTATCTGATTGTAGCTTACCAGGGGTGGTGGAGAGGGGTCACAGGAGGCAGGGGAGGTGCTGGGTGTACCGCCCCGCGCTCAGCTGCTGCTGCCGAGCCGCTCGGGTCCGGGCTCGGGTGTGTATCGGTGGCTCGAGCGTCCCCGGACCGGGGGTCACGTCGCTCTGTGAAGGGGGGGTTGTTTTGGTGATCGGGTGGGTGCGAGGCCGGGGGCCACTATAGGGATTGTTCGTGACACCACCCACGGGTCGTGGTGATGGTTGACACCACCGCTGCTGATGATGGTTGGGTACTCCTGGGTGCGGTGTTGTTGCGCAGCTAGGTGTTGACCCCTTCGTGGGTAGGGGATGTGGGTCCCGGGGCCCGCTGGGGTGATGATGAGGCTGCCGGAGGGGTGCAGGGCGGCGTAGCGCAGCGCTGTGCCTGAGGGCACTGGTGTACTCACTCTGAGGAAACACACTTGAGTCACTGGTAAACCAAAAACGGGATGGTGGTCAGTGCCCGCAGCCGGCTGTGTGGTTCCCCCTACTCGGGTTGGTGGTGTCCGTCTTTTCCCTGCACCTCTGTACTGTGTGACTACTATGCCTGAACACCGGTAGTCCGCTCCCCGACTTGCAGATGCCGGAGGAGCCCTTTTGCCCGCAGGCGCTGGCCCGTAGGATCTTGGTGCCTGGGCGGTGGCTTCCTATCCCCCTCGGTGGGCTGTTGCCTTCTCTCAGGACTTGGGGTGGGAATGGACCTATAGTCCAGACCGCAATCAGTAAATTCGACTTGGTGCAGTTGCTTCTGGGCCTTGTACGGGGTCTGAGTACCCTTTCCTGGTGCTCCGGTTTCGGTTTGACGCCCCGATTCGGTACCGGCGGGCTGCTACCCTGCCCCGGTGCCTTGACGGTTCCGCCGGTTCTACTCCCAGCCTCCTGCAGACGGCCACCACCGCCTGTCTCCTGGCCACAGGATCCCTAGGCTCCAACCTAGGCCCTGACAGACTTCTGCTGAACTCTCCTCCTCCAACTCCAAACTTCACTGTCCTCCACTGTACTACTCCACTCACTCACTGCTGTAACTTCAACTGTTCCTGTCACTGTCTGGTTTACCCCGCCCCTGACCATCAATCCTCGTCAGTGGGCGTGGCCAACCGCCTGACTCCGCCCCCGGGTGTGGACGTCTGGAACAGATGGGGGTGACTCAGGGTTTTTGGTGACTGCTGGTACCATTTTTGGGGGGTAGGTGTTGTGTAGGGGCCTATCTGTGACCCCCTGGCTAGTCCACGGCGTCACACTGGGCGCTGTCCTGCGGGCAATGCTGGGTGCTGTTGGGAGCTGTGTTGCGGGCGGTGTTGAGCGCTGCTGGGAGCTGTGCTGCGGGCGATGCTGGGCACTGTGCTGTGGGCAGTGCTGGGCACTGCGGGGAGTTTTGCTGCAGGTGGTGCTGGGCGCTGCTGGGAGCTGTGCTGCGGGAGATGCTGGGCGCTGCTTGGAACTGTGCTGTGGTGGTGCTGGGTACTGCTGGGAACTGTGATGCGGGCGATGCTGGGCGCTGCTGGGAGCTGTGCTGTGCACGATGCTGGGCACTGCTGGAGCTGTGCTGCGGGCAGTATTGGGCGCTGCTGGGAGCTGTGTTGCGGGCGCTGCTGGGAGCTGTGCTGTGGGCGCTGCTGTGAGCTGTGCTGCGGGCGCTGCTGGGCGCTGCTGGGAGCTGTGCTGCGGGCGCTGCTGGGCACTGCTGGGAGCTGTGCTTCGCACGATGCTGGGCGCTGCTGGGAGCTGTGCTGCGGGCGGTACTGGGCGCTGCTGGGCGCTGTGCTGCGGGCGATGCTGGGCGCTGCTGGGAGCTGTGCTGCGAGTGGTGCTGGGCGCTCCTGGGAGCTGGGCTGCAGGTGGTGAGGCAGAGGCCACCATTTTGAAAATGTTGGCGGTGCGGGCTTCAAATAATGGCTCCCGGAGTCGGTGCCTGCGCAGATGAAACTCTTGGCTCAAGATCTTATCTGCGCACGTGCCATTCCTCTCTGCAGTGGACTTGAGGAAAATGGCGCCTAGAGGTGGCATGTGCGCAAATGAGATCTCAGCTTGTCATTGAGTCGATAGCTCCATCTGTGCACACGCTGACTCCGGGCGCCATTTCTTTAAAGCCTGCACCTCCAACATTTTCTGGATGCTCCTCCTTCCTCACAATGCCAGCAGCGAGGATCTGGGACACCTGCTGCACCACCCGCAGCATCGACCTACTCCAGCACTGCTCCTGCCTCCTGTGACCCCGCTTCACCACTTCTGCCCCCCCTCCAGTAAGACAGTGTGATGCCCTGGACCCCAGGGGTCACATAATAACACCACATACACACACGCCTCCCTCCCCAGGTCAGAAACACCAGTCAAACAAAACCCTTGTTGCCTCCCTCCAGGGTCTGATGTCCACACCAGGTGGGGCGGAGCCAGGCGGTTGGCCCCACCCACCGAGGAGTTCAGAGTCCTGGAGGCGGGAAAAGTTAGTTGTAGTTGAAGTTGAAGTTAGAGGTTGAAGTGGAGAGGTGGAAGTGAGAGGAGGAGAGACTGTGTGCGTCTGGGTCGGAGCCCGGACACCATCAGCAAGGTCGGCAGACGGTGGTGGCCGTCTGCAGGAGTTGGTGGAGGTCAGCAGAACCGTAGGACCGTGGTCGGGCGGTGGCCCGCCGGTACCGAACCGGGGAGCAGATTGAAGCCAAGCACCAAGGCAGGGTACTCAGGAGGCTAGGAGCCGCCGTAAAGGTCAAATTCTCTGATTGCGGTCTGGACCTCAGTGGTTCATTCCCAACCAAGTCCTGTCAAAATGCAACAGCCCAACCTGTCCGGATAAGAGTCACCACCAAGGGCCAGAGATCCAAGGGCCAGCGCCTGCAGGCAAAACGGGCTCTCCCAACACGTAAACGCCGGGGAGCGGACTACCCGTGGGAAGCCATAGGAGTCAAACACACATACAGGTGCAGGAAACGACAGCTACGATCAACCCGTCCGGGGAGAGTGAAAACATCACAGCCGACTGTGGGCCCCGTCCATCCAGCCGTTTGGTTTACCAGAGACTCTGTCCTTGTCTACCTGAGTGAGTACACCAGTGCCACCCGGCACCGCGCTGCACCGCAACGTTGCACACGCGTCCACGCTGCCTCCCCGCATCGGCACCTGCACCTATACCTCCTCCCTACTCCCTAACCGGGGCCCCGGGACCAACAGCCCCTACCCACGGAGGGGTCAACACCTCAGCTGCTCTCTGCCATCGCTCCCGGGATCCCCCATCACCAGCAGCGGCGGTGCCCACCATTCACCACAACCCGTGGGTGGCGTCACGACCGACATCCCACCACTAACCTTTCCTTTTCACTTGTGGGCGAGGAGGCGCTGCTTGAGCCCCCGGGTCCGGCCCCGTGCTCGAGCCACCGAGGAGCGGCAGCACCGGACCCGAGCGCCAGCGAACCCCCAGGCGAGCGGCGTTCCCGACCCCTCCGCCCACGACAACAGCATCGGATTATAAGATGGACCCCATATTTTTTTGCCTATTTTTTTCTCTAAATTTGGGGTGCGTCTTATAATTTTGTGTGTTTTATAAAACAAAAAGTACAGTATTTTTTATTTCTTGAAGGTAAGATGTGGGCGGTCACACCAAACACTGATTTGACTTACATTGTTTTTTTAATTTACCTTGCATTTTGCTACTTATCAAAAATAAACTATTAATGCTTGTATTTTTATAGCATTCTTACATTGCAGCATTTTTTCCACAACTGCCTAAAACATTTGCTCAGAACTCTGTTTAGTTGTGTTAGTGTGTATTTATCTCAATACTTATTCTTGTATTCTTTCTTTCCTTCATGTGTGCACCGCAGGATTCCCTCTAGTCTGTGCATACGCGGTCATTCTTATGTTTATGGCAAAGAGTGCGGAAATGAAGCAGAATTGTCTCTCTACTGTGGGGAGGGGAACATACATACATATACACACACACACACACACACAGACACACACACATACATACACATACATACATAAATATACACACACATAAATACATACATACACACATATGTGGCGCCCTGGACAAGCCAGGGGCCACAGAGCACAACACCCACACCCCCCCCACTCCCAGCAGGCACACCAAAGCCAGAATACAAAACCCTTGCTGCCTTCCTCCAGGAGCTGATGATCACACCAGGGGGTGGGCCAGGCGGTTGGTCCCGCCCACCGAGGAGTTCACAGTCCTGGAGGCGGGAAAACCAGAGAGTTTAGCTCAGTCAGAGCTTGAGTGCAGAGCAGAGTCTAGTTTTGACAGCAAAAGTGGAAGGAGGAAAAGTGTTGAGAGAGGAGGAAAGTGACAGCTAAGCAGCCTGAAGTTGGTCTGGGTGTGTGGCTCGGACAGATCAACAAGTTTGGCAGACGGTGGTGACCGTCTGCAGGAGTGGCCGATTGGAGTCTACCGTAAGGACCGTGGAAGAGCGGTGGCCCGGCGGTACCGGACCGGTACACAAAGAGAAGCCAGCACCATCTGGCAGGGGCTTTTCGGACCTCGGCAAGGCTAGGAGTCGCCGTGAATTTGCCTAATCCGTTAGTGAAGGGGACCTCCTGGGTTTCCAAACAGTCAAGTCCCGACAGAAGGCAACAGTCCAACCGAGTGAGAGAGACACCGCCACCGCCAAGGCAACCGTTTCTCAGGGCCAGCACCTGCGGACAAAAAGGGGCTCCTCCGGCCCATATCCAAGCCGGGGAGCGGATTACCGGTGGGAACCCATTGGAACCGTACAAACATTGTAGGTGCAGGGAAAAGCAGTTGCCACCAACCTGCCGGGAGCAACAACACCGCAGCCGTCTGTGGGACTCGTCCATCCAGCCGTGTGTTTTACCGAGAACTGTGTCTTCATCATTGGGCTGAGTGAGTACCACCGTGCCGTGCGGCACAGCGCTGCCCCCGCGACCCTGCACCTCTCCAGGCCCCGTAACCTGCCTGCCATCCATCCCTACCCCATCACCGGGCCCCAAGACAACCAACCCCCTACCCACGGAGGGGAGGAACAACAACAAAGCTGCTCCCTGTCACCGCTCCCGGGATCCCCGTCCAGAGCAGCGGTGGTGTCACCGAAATCACCACAACCGTGGGTGGCGTCACGGACAATATCCATAATCAAAACCCCCACAACCAATCAATCCCCCTTTTCACTCACGGGCGAGGAGCGCCGCTCGAGTCCCCGGGATCCGGCCCACCGCTCGAGCCACCACCGAGCAGCAGCAGCGGCCGCAGCAGCAGCGGCAGCCGGACCCGAGCAGTGGGAGAGCGCAGCGTCCCCTCCTCCGCCCGCGACACATACACACACAAATACATACACACACATACATATATACACACATGCATACATACACAAACACACACACACACACATACACATACATACACACACACATACATACATACTGTAGCGGGGTGGGGGTCCCCCAGGACGACAAAGAGGCAGTGACCCAGAAAGTCCAATCAACATAAGTTTATTTACCGCTGTTGCACAGGAAAATACGTCCTTCAGGATACATCCAGGCTATATACAGTCCATAGGTTACCACGTCACACAGGTACCCGCTGCCTTAGAAGACGGTCTTACTGTACCCCGTACTGCTTTTCAGGGAGCCCCACAGACCTGTGTTATCACACCACACGGGTCTGAACTCCTCTCAGCTTCTTGCTCTGCAGCTTACAAAGCAACTCTGCCACACCCAGGCCTTTACAAAGAGCTTTTAAATGAGAACTGTGGACATGAGCCACCTGCATAACCCGGCCTGGAGGTTACAGGACTGACCACTATCTAGGGCTCTAATATGTTTCTGTACGCATTCTGGGAGATACGTACCGTCCGTCACATATCAATGGACCCACTATTTCACATACCCCCCCCCTCCGTTCAAACCCGAGGGGATGAACGGACGCTCCCAAACAGGCCGCCCATGACAGGGCATCGGCATTGCCCTGGGAGGAACCGGCCCGATGTTCCACCGTAAAACTGAAATTCTGAAGGGACAGGAACCAGCGGGTGACCCGGGCATTCCGTTCCTTCGCATTTCTCATCCAGACAAGGGGCGCGTGGTCCGTTACCAACCGAAACTGTCGCCCGAGCAAATAATAGCGCAGGGACTCCAAGGCCCATTTAATAGCCAAGCACTCCTTCTCCACTACGCTATAATTCTTTTCTGCCGGGGTAAGCTTCCGGCTCAGATAGGTAACCGGGTGCTCAGTTCCATTCACCTCTTGCGAGAGTACGGCCCCCAGACCCACCTCGGAGGCATCTGTTTGCACCAAGAAGGTGTTACCGAAATCGGGGCTAATGAGGACCGGTTGACCACACAAGGCAGTCTTCATGGACCGAAACGCCTCCTCAGCCTGAGGGGTCCAGCGTACCATAGCCGCCTTCTTACCCTTCAACAGGTCAGTCAAAGCCGCTGTTCTCCCGGCGAAGTCCGGTATAAACCGCCGGTAATACCCAACAATGCCGAGGAACGCCCTCACCTGTTTAGTGGACACTGGTCTGGGCCACTTTTGGATGGCCTCTATTTTATTTACTTGAGGTTTGATCACCCCGCGGCCAATCACGTACCCCAAATAGCGGGCTTCCTCCAGACCGATTGCACATTTTTTTGGGTTTGCGGTCAATCCTGCCGCCCGCAGGGAGTTAACGACGGCCTGGACCTGGGACAAGTGGGTCTGCCAATCGGTACTGAAGATGATGATGTCATCTAGATAGGCGGATGCGTACTTCTGATGGGGCTCCAACACTATGTCCATCAGTCTTTGGAAAGTAGCCGGGGCTCCATGTAAACCGAAAGGCAAGACAACATAGTGATAGAGCCCCTCTGGTGTAATAAAGGCCGTCTTTTCCTTGGCCGACTCTGTCAGTGGCACCTGCCAATAGCCTTTGGTGAGGTCAAGCGTCGTGAAATATTGAGCCTTTCCCAACCGTTCAATAAGTTCGTCCACCCGGGGCATAGGGTAAAGGTCGAACTTGGAAACCTCATTCAATCTCCTGAAATCATTGCAGAAACGTAGCGACCCGTCGGGTTTTGGAATCAGCACAATGGGACTAGCCCAGTCACTCTTTGACTTCTCAATCACCCCTAGAGTAAGCATCTGTTTCACCTCTGCTGCAATGGCTTGTCTCCGGGCCTCGGGCACCCGGTACGGTTTCATACGCACCTTTACCCGAGGCTCGGTGACAATGTCATGTTGGATAACCGAAGTACGGCCGGGTAACTCGGAAAACACATCCGAGTTCTGCTGTACCAACTTCCGAACTTCCCGACGCTGCGTTTTAGTGAGGGTGTCGCCTAGGTGTACCCCCCCTTCGGGTCCCAGGATGAGCGGCACTACAGGACCCTCACATGCCCCCACCGGTGTTACTCCTGTCACCATACAGTCGCGGTCTTTCCAGGCTTTAAGCAAGTTAACATGATACACTTGTTCCGGCTTCCTCCTCCCCGGCTGATATATTCGGTAGTTCACCTCCCCCACCTTTTCCCGAACCTCATACGGCCCCTGCCATTTGGCCAGCAGTTTACTCTCGGCAGTGGGCACCAAAACCAAGACCCGATCCCCTACATTAAAAGATCTGAGGGTGGCTCGTGTGTTATAAGTGCGCCTTTGTGCCCCTTGTGCCCTTGTCATATGTTCTTTTACGATAGGCAAAACCGCTGTAATGCGGTCCTGCATTAAGGCCACATGTTCAATCACACTTTTATATGGGGTGGGCTCCTGTTCCCATGTTTCCTTGGCTACGTCCAGCAAGCCCCTAGGGTGTCTGCCATAGAGCAACTCGAATGGTGAAAACCCTGTGGACGCCTGCGGTACTTCTCGGAGCGCAAACATAAGATAGGGCAACAGCATGTCCCAGTCCCTCCCGTCCTTGGCAACCACCTTTTTAAGCATGGACTTAAGGGTTTTGTTACACCGCTCTACCAGCCCATCGGTTTGTGGATGGTACACCGATGTGCGCAGGTGCTTTATTTTCAACAGTTTACATAATTCTTTTGTCACCTTGGACATAAACGGGGTTCCCTGGTCAGTCAGGATCTCCTTTGGTAGCCCAAGACGACAAAACATGGCGAATAATTCCCGAGCAATAAGTTTAGCGGAGGTATGGCGCAGCGGAATGGCCTCTGGATAGCGTGTGGCATAATCCACAACCACCAATATGTGTTGGTGACCGCGTGCGGATTTTACCAGGGGTCCTACCAGATCCATTGCAATTCGTTCAAAAGGTTCCTCTATAATAGGGAGAGGCACCAATGGACTCCGGAAACTTGCAATGGGCGAAGTCAACTGGCAGTCCGGGCAGGTTTCACAGAACTTCCGTACCTCTGCGTACACTCCCGGCCAAAAGAACCTCTGTAAAATACGCTCTTGTGTCTTGCTAACCCCTAAGTGCCCCCCCAGGGGGTGTGTGTGAGCCATGTTAAGCACTACCCGACGGTGGGATTGGGGCACTACCAATTGTTCTACTATCTCTTCCCTGATTTTGTCTATTCGGTAGAGTAAATCATTATAAACCGCCATGCGGGGAAAAACAGCTTCTGCCCCTGGTTGTTGCGCCACCCCATTCACCTCTTTTACGTTACCCCACGCTTGGGAGAGGGTAGGATCCCTCAGCTGTGCCGTCCCGAAGGCCTCCCGGGACGTGTCCAGCTCCGGGATCGCTACGGTCTCTTCGCTGTCTCCCGCCAATACTTCTAGGGGACCCCGGTCAGGTTCTCCCCCTGTCCCAAGGTCGGTGATCCCTACAGCAGGTATTCCCGCCTCGGGATCGTTGGGCTCTGCACCCGAACCCATTCTTGCTTGGGAAGATGTGCCATTTCTCTCCCACAAGCACCAGAACAACGGAAAATCCCTGCCCAGCACTACCCCGTATGGTAGAGTTTTCACCACTCCTACTACATGTGTCACATCTCCACACGGAGTGGAGAGGCCTACCTCTGCTGTTGGATATTTACGGAGCTCTCCATGTATACATACAATCCCAACCTCCCTCTTCGTGGACTCCAACCCCGATACCAGCGACCCATGTACGAGGGTCACTATACTGCCCGAGTCCAACAGGGCCTCTGCCCGATGTCCATTTATATACACAGGACAGAGAGGAGGTTCAAGAAAAGGGTGTGCAGCACACACCGTATTAGCATACATAGACATTCGGCGGGTGTAGTCACAATCCATGGCCTCCGTAATCAAAGGGCAATAAGCTGCGATATGGCCGGGCCCTTGACATCTCCAGCACTTCATAGCGGTGGCCCCACCAGTTTTTGTTACCATTCTTGGGGGGACTAGTCTTTTGCCACTCTCAGTGCGGGTTACCCCCTCAATGTGGGTTTGGTTTCTGGGGTTCACCTGCGCCGTACGTGTCTCTCGGCCCCGGTCCTGTGGCCGCCGGGCCTGACGCCCTGGGGCAGAGTCTCGTATAAAGTCCTGGGTGGCGGTATAACGCTCAATTAGACTCACCACCTGGTCCAGGTTACCCGGGTCCCCTTGCCCCACCCAGCGTTGTATAGCGACCGGCAGAGTCCGCACCAACCGGTCGACCACCACCCGTTCCACCATCTGGGCTGGAGACAACATCTCCGGCTGCAGCCACTTTTTTACCAATTGAAGTAGGTCATATGCCTGAGACCTGGCCGGACAGGTCTCCACATAGGTCCAGGCAAATACCCGCTGAGCCCGCACGTAGGTATTGACCCCCAGACGGGCAAGGATCTCACCTTTCAGTTTCTCGTAGTCCAAGGCATCCTCCCGGCTGAGGTCAAAGCAGGCTTTCTGGGCGTCCCCAATCAGGAACGGAGCCACCACTTCCGCCCACTGATCCGCCGGCAGTTTTTCCCGCTCTGCTGTGCGCTCAAATACCGTAAGGAAGACCTCCACGTCATCCTCCGGGCTTAGCTTCCGTAGGGCAGAGCGAACCCTGTCCCGGGGTACCCGTTGGTCGGAGGCAGTTGCTGGCGCTGTCTCACGCAGGGTCGCAACCTGCTGCTGTAGAAATGTGTTCGCCTCCTGTTGTTGTCGCTGGGTTTCCTGATGATGCCGCTGGGATTCCTGGTGCTGCTGTTGGGATTCCTGGTGGTGCTGTTGGAACAGACTCAGTTGCTGCTGGAACAGACCCAGTTGCTCCTGTTGTTTCTGCTGAGTGACTACCAGCTGCCGCAGAAGCTCCTCCATGTTGTCAGCGGGTTTATACTGTAGCGTAGCAGGCTTGATTACTGACATGCAGCGGTGGGGTATGCCTCAAGTCTCAATGCCCGCATTCTCCACCATAATGTAGCGGGGTGGGGGTCCCCCAGGACGACAAAGAGGCAGTGACCCAGAAAGTCCAATCAACATAAGTTTATTTACCGCTGTTGCACAGGAAAATACGTCCTTCAGGATACCTCCAGGCTATATACAGTCCATAGGTTACCACGTCACACAGGTACCCGCTGCCTTAGAAGACGGTCTTACTGTACCCCGTACTGCTTTTCAGGGAGCCCCACAGACCTGTGTTATCACACCACACGGGTCTGAACTCCTCTCAGCTTCTTGCTCTGCAGCTTACAAAGCAACTCTGCCACACCCAGGCCTTTACAAAGAGCTTTTAAATGAGAACTGTGGACATGAGCCACCTGCATAACCCGGCCTGGAGGTTACAGGACTGACCCCTATCTAGGGCTCTAATATGTTTCTGTACGCATTCTGGGAGATACGTACCGTCCGTCACATATCAATGGACCCACTATCTCACAATACATACACACATACACTCATACACACCCATATAAACACATACATACATATACACACATACATAGATACATAGAAACACACACATACATACACTCATACACACACACATACATACATACATACATACATATACACACACAAACATACACACACACATACTGTTACGGGGGGCTGTCTGATAATAAAACCCAAAAGAATATCAGACAGTCGGTCCACCGTGCAAAGACTCTACTGCAGACTATGTGTTAAATAATATACTCTTAAATATATTTTTCTTCAAATACGTAAAGCCGCATGAAAGAAAGAACTTCCAAAGATGTAAAAAATAAATGTATTTTATCTATTTAAAAATGGTTGCCAGGGTTCAGTTACAGAAAGGAAAAAATAATATACTTTGATAGCTTACGCAAAAATAAGAGTTCATTTAGTCCATAATGATCAATGGGAAGTCTTTACCCATCTTTCTTTGATTCCTGAACGGCAATGCTGGGGATGTCATCTCTTAGCCTGGACAACGTGTCATATCTTGCAGCACTGGAGTCTTCTCACCGCAGGCAGTGTGGAGGAGCGCCCCGTAGCCCCCTCCATCGTGTATTATATACCAGCTGCTCAGTCCATATAGGGTGTTTAGTTGAATATAGCTCCATATGACATAAGCTTCTAGAAGCTTCGAGAAGCTTCGGGAAGGATTTAAATATATCCCTCCATGCTCAGCACTCAAGTATATTCAATATGGGCATATTTACCCTTATAAACTTTATTAATAACCTATGCCCTCCAACATAAACAGAACTATGAACGTATATGTCTTACTATGAAATATTTGATAACTAGATGTATTAATTTTAATCATTTTACAATTCCCCCTTGAAGTGGGTGGAGCAACCCCGAAAATTAATTAATACATCATTAAAACAACAAATCTTCTTTCCTTATTTGGCGATAATGGATTAATATCAATAATAATGATGAAGAATAATTAATTTGCATTATTCATGTAAATTCAATAATATAATAATGTGGATTCATGTTATGACAGGCTGTGACTGATCAATCATATAAAAATGTATATAACTATACTTCGCTAGACCTAAAAAGAAATGCAAAAACCAAATCCGGTCACCATATGATGTCCTCTGAGTTGATGTCTTCTTATCTCCGATGTAATCCGGCATAAACACAGTCTCTTAGAAATAAATCCTTTGATAAAAATGGATGGTTACCAATTTATACAGTCCCATATTGCGTTTATCATTGTTAGATCAAAGTCCATAAACTTTATTTTTTATTGCAAAGTCCATAGCCAATGTTGATAAACCACAGTTCATGAGTGTAGATGAATAGCAGAAGTCTTTGATGTCTGTGCAGTGTGATTTACACTAGTCACCTTTCATGCTGCCTGTTGTCAAATAACCCAGGAACAGATGTTAAGACGTTCTTGGTCAGCACGACAGGGGTTAACTTTAACATGTCATTGCTCTTCTTAGTAACTTTAGGGAGGTCTTAATGCACAGACCATGTGTCATTGTCCATCCTTGGACCAAAAGATATTACGTTTCTGAGATGCAAGCACGGTAAGTGTATTTTGTATGTTACACAGTCTTATTTGAGACGTTACCTTTTAGACCTTTTTGCAGAATCCCTTTTAACTTTTAGGAAAAATATAAAGTCTTTTTATCTTCTGTAATCTTGATTGAAGACTTCATTCCCTACCTAAATACCAAATATGGCAATAACTATCACTAATAAATGTCACAGCGTATCATAACTCTAATACTATAATACCATGTCATTATTATTATCGTAAAAGTATTAATATAATTGATACTCAGAATGATAAAATACTGCATAATGGTATAGACAATAGTATTTTCTTGTAATGACCTTTTTTTTCATTGGTGCATTACCCTTCCAAACCCATAGGTGGCAATGTGTTGAATGTAACCAAAATATAATATAAAGTATGAAACAATATAATGTGGCTTTTAGTTAGATCATTTGTAAATTATAAACCAAAGCAAATAACCTTTTAGAAAAGACTGGATGATACCATCAAAACACAACAATACCCATTATAAATTATTATTGATTAAAAATACAATATATATTATTTGTAAATATAGGAAGGTAAACCTAGATGTACCTCGATCTTCCATCTTTATTACTCTAATTTAATTTATTTGATTTGTCTATTATTTATTAAATAACCTACTATAAGGAAATGTGTAACTATAAGTAATACTTCATCCTTATTGTGTTAACATACTAATATAAAAATAATGTATTACCACTCTAATTTAATTTATTTGATTTGTCTATTATTTATTAAATAACCTACTATAAGGAAATGTGTAACTATAAGTAATACTTCATCCTTATTGTGTTAACATACTAATATAAAAATAATGTATTACCAGAAAGTAAACAATTGTATATATGATGAAGGAAGTATCTTTTCTTCCAAAAAAGTGGAACTTTTCCCTTTTAAAATGATTCATATTTAATAAAGTAATATTCTTATATTAGATATTACTGAACTAAATATTGAAGTGTTTTCTCAATTGAGATATTTAAAATATGAAGAAAAAATAAAAATTGTATAATATAAGATTTTGATTAAAAACGTGAATATTAAATAACAATTAATATAAAAAAATAGGAATAAAAAGAAAAATGAAAATCGGAATAAAAATAAAACTTGAAATAAAAATAAGGCCTTCTATGTATATAACACCTATGTCTTTAATAATACATAACCTTAATGTTACCAGATAACCTTAATATTACCAGTATCTTATAAAATTACCAAACCTATCAATAACCAATAAAAATAATTAAGTCATGTAACCTTGCAAATAATACACTTCTCTTAGTATATAAATGCATTATGATATACTTCAAATATATTTTTTTTTATTCCCAATTCTTCCTTTGTACTTGAAATATTAATTATTAAAGTATCCTGTAAACACATATATTTATCAAATATAAATGTGTGTGATTGAGACCAAACCTCCCCCTTTCAATATCATGAAATATGATATTATAAAAATTAATATGTTTAGATTAAATTAAATTAAAATTTGTGTGGTATATCTTCAAGACCATATTATAAAAATCACTTCCATATTTGAAAAGAAAAAATGATTACCAATCTGTGTATCAGTAAAAGAAGTGACTAACACAAAAGATATAAGAAAATCAAAACGTTATAACCTTATTCTAGAATGTAACTCTTCAGAATAAACCCTTAATAAAAAATCCTAATATCTCTAAAGAAATATGTCTAAGAATTAAAATATATATCTTGTATAAATTCCTTCATTATTTATACTTATGTACTATAACTTATTATCTATATAGTATACATCCATCTTATAACTTCTAAGTTAAAACAAAAATTCTCTTTTTTTTTTTCTCTCTCTCTGGATCCAAATACTTTGACTTTAGCAGCTGCTCAAACAATCAATCATTCATTGACACATCTATGCACACAAGACTGTAACATATACTTTCACATAAAAACATTGACGGACACAAATCCCTGTATTCCCAATTATTCTATGCGCATTTCAAAGATTATGTTACTAATTTGAAGTACTTCTCGAAAAAAACAAATTCCAATGAATTACAGACTGTACATATGACCATGGAACAAACATTTATTTTTTAGCTTTAGTACCAAGTCATGCTCTGGTTACGTGCAAGGAACACCATTCCAAAACAGCAAGCAGTTTTACTACACTTCCAAAGCTCAGATTACATTTCTAATAACTCTAAAGGAGATATATATATTCATAAAAAAAAACGTTCAAGTATACTTCTCTGACCATTGGTACCTGAGAAAATAATAATTATTATCCAATCATGCTTTCGCGAATTAACCTTACACCAGAAAATATATGTTACCTGATTGAGGACAAGAACATATGTAAAAATAAAAAGTTAATACTTCATCAATCTGTTTTACTGATAAATTCTGAGGGAAATAAAAGAATAAAATTATTATCATATTTATGATAAAAATGAAACACTTAAAATCCGTTACTTTCTCTTATTATTTTATTTTAAATATTATTATTCATATACAGAGATCAAATTATTAATTTATAACATTAAACTATCATTTGACTTAAATGAAAATATGACCTTGATTTACTATCACTACCTTTAATATATATATATATATATATATATATATATACATATATATATATATATATATTCACTGTATATGAAAAATTATGATTATCAAACAGCAAAATTAATTTATCCAGAAATCCCCTTTTATCCAGCTAAAAACCAAACCTCAATTTTTGCAAGATTCGATTTATTACAGTAATTTCCAGAAAATTGGAATTGAAGTTATTTTGTAACTCAATTTTTTTCCTTAAATGAGGAAAAATATCTTTCTCTGGAAAACCACCCAGCTGTCGCTGCCTATCAAATTCTCTGGACGACTTTTTTTCTTTCACTAGTGACCAGGGGAGAGAATCCGCACAAGACACCTGTTTCTGTCTTTCAGGGCTTTTAAAAATCGCTTGTCTGAGATAATCGGTATCAGATTTTGTGACAATTTTCTCTTTCATTGAAGGTGACAAGGAAAGAGGGGGGGTGTATGACTTATAATTCACATGAAATTTCCTGCGAATTTCATAAATTTTGTCACAAAAATATTTGGATCTGGGAGACACTGTTGGTTTTTCACAAAAACTCACCCTTTTTTGTATTGGTTTTTCAGAATTAATTAATTTCTGTTTTGATTGACTTTGGCGATTTCTAACAAAATCGATAAATGTCGTACATTCGAATAGGGACTTTTTATTTAATGCCACCGCACAGGCTGCATTGTCAAGGAAATTAAATTTCTTGATGAATAAACGTATCATTCCATCCAATCCGACATTTGGAATAACCGCCCTATATAAACGTTCAAAAACGGACATAAATGAGAACGTACTCTCATTCTGTTCAATTTGTAATTCCTTCAACATCTCATAGTTTGGATCAGATTCATTCCTTGTACAGAATATGAGATTTTTCAGCCTTATGATGTCGTTATCATTTGAACAATCAAATGTCTCATTGCCAGAAGACTTTTTTAATGCCAATTGTCTAAAGAAATGCTGAGGTAACCACATACGGAATAACTGATTCGTCTCACTATTGGTTAAATTAAATTTCTCGATGGAACTTTCAAATATCTCTGAGTTTCTGCAAACATGTATTTTAGGATTATATGCGGGAATTAATTTGCATATGTTCAATAAATTTTTTCTAAGTATAATCCCTAACTTAGCCTGTTCTATTTTTAGAAACTGATCGTCGCCATTTTCTCTCTCCACATGTCCTGTCTGCACGTCTCCCACTCTGGCTCCTCCCCCTTCTGGCTTCACTACGTCATTTCCTGCTTCTTTCTCAGTATCTTGAAAGGCACCTTGACTAGGTAACACGTGTCTGTCGCCATTATCAAGATTCTGATTTACAAAATTACAGCCAACATTACAGTCAGAATTCACAATATCACTGACTGACATTCCAGGTTCTAAGCAGTCTTTGGATTTCTCTGTCACTAACTCTCCTGACCATTCAGGTTGTCTATTCCCACCATTTTTACACTTTTCTACGATTAACTTGTGAAAATCATAGACTAAATGACAGACATTTCTGATTTTCTGTTTCTCTCTATTAAAAGACCTTGCACATTCTATACGTGAATTCTCAAGTTCACATTCCTCATAAAAGCGTAACCAAATCTCTTCTACATTAGAAATATCTGGATAAGTGAACTGAAGTTTACTTTGCTTTACATATGAAGAGATAAAATCCATTTTCTTACCTGAAATGATCAGATGATCTGATGGATGATCCTGTAAGACTTGATTCACCTTGTTCAACCCGTCCAATACTTCTTATGGACTGACTCTATCTTTCTTGCTCAAAAATACGTCAAAAGTTAACTTCTGTGGCTTTATAAAGTCTTTAAAGTTCATTAAAAAAAAAAACATTCATGCAACTTGACTCATACGTATTTCCTAGGTTCTGCGTGATTTTTTATAAATTGTCGATTCCTGATCCTTTGCAGGAGATATTTAAAATACTTATGACTTTGATAACTTCGACCCCCCTTATGCAAAGTGAAGGAACAACAAAAAACGTAAAAAATTACGAATGGGTGGCTCACCAAATGTTAAATAATATACTCTTAAATATATTTTTCTTCAAATACGTAAAGCCGCATGAAAGAAAGAACTTCCAAAGATGTAAAAAATAAATGTATTTTATCTATTTAAAAATGGTTGCCAGGGTTCAGTTACAGAAAGGAAAAAATAATATACTTTGATAGCTTACGCAAAAATAAGAGTTCATTTAGTCCATAATGATCAATGGGAAGTCTTTACCCATCTTTCTTTGATTCCTGAACGGCAATGCTGGGGATGTCATCTCTTAGCCTGGACAACGTGTCATATCTTGCAGCACTGGAGTCTTCTCACCGCAGGCAGTGTGGAGGAGCGCCCCGTAGCCCCCTCCATCGTGTATTATATACCAGCTGCTCAGTCCATATAGGGTGTTTAGTTGAATATAGCTCCATATGACATAAGCTTCTAGAAGCTTCGAGAAGCTTCGGGAAGGATTTAAATATATCCCTCCATGCTCAGCACTCAAGTATATTCAATATGGGCATATTTACCCTTATAAACTTTATTAATAACCTATGCCCTCCAACATAAACAGAACTATGAACGTATATGTCTTACTATGAAATATTTGATAACTAGATGTATTAATTTTAATCATTTTACACTATGGCAGAGGATAAGGGGTATATAAGTGTGCCACTGTAAAAAATAATAGCACAAGTGCAGAGTGCAATATCTCTGTTAAACTCACAGAGGAATATAATTAGGAAATAAAGCAATTCCTCCCTTACTTGGAGGGTGTGGTATGGTCTCTGTTAATGGTCACAGAGACAAAAGCAGTGAGTGTGAAATGGCACCTACCTAGGTCCATTCCTCTAGCGGTGCCAGGAGACGGACAGCAGCGTAAGCCGCACAAAGCTCCTACCTGCATTCGCTCCACTAGTGTGCGAGGTCACGAACCACTACATATGGCACCTGCCTAGGTCCGCTCCACTAGTGGTGCAAAAGAGACGGACAGCAGCATAAGCCGCACAAAGCTCCTACCTATGTTCGCTCCCCTAGTGTGCGAGGATACGAACAACTGCCAGACGCAGTATAAGGAACGTTACCCTAGCGGCAACGTCCACATACGAGTAGAATCACAAGGCCCAGCCGGACCATGTGCCTCAGGCACCTGCCTATGTCCGCTCCTCTAAGATGTAAGGATACGGACCGCAGCCGAAGCTGTAAGGTATAAGAACGCTACCCTACTGGTAGCACTCACCTAGCATAGACAGAGAGATGCCTAGAGGGACGTGCACAGAGCGTCTACTCTCATGCATGAACCAAGAGGACTGAGCGCCGGGCGGCGTGTGTCAAGGTCTTATATAGACTCTGTGCCTCATCCAAGATGGAGGACACCAGAGCCAATCCGCTGCCAGAACGACAGCAATGACGTCACGCTGGCCTATCACCGAGCAAAGCGTCACAAGCACATGACCAGCGACCAATCGGCATAGAAGGTGTCAGAGACATGTGACCACGTGTCACAAGCACATGACCAGCGGCCAATCAGCTTAGAAGGTGTCAGAGACATGTGACCTCGTGTCAGCGATGATGTCACCCGCACATGTGCAATGACTCCAAGATAGGACTTAGTCTCCAGCGCTTGCACATGTGCAGTAGCAAGAAGTCAAAACATAGTCTCCAGCGCTTGCACATGTGCAGTAGCAAGAAATCCGAACATAGTCTCCAGTGCCACAGCAACCGTAACAGTACCTCCCCCTCAAGGGCCCCCCTCCCGGCGACGCAGGTAATCGGCAACTAAGTCGGGAGCATGGACAGCCTCCTCAGGCTCCCAAGAGCGATGTTCCAGGCTGTAGCCCTCCCAATCTATCCAGAAGAACCTGCGCCCTCTAACCATCTTAGAGCCAACTATGGCTCGTACCTCATAGCTAGAGTGAGAGGAATCAGAGGCAGGAGAGTGCACTTCACGAGCGTGAGGTAAAATAGCCGGCTTTAGCAGTGAGACATGGAATTTGTCATGGATCCTAAGATGGACGGGTAACTTCAATTGGTAGACTACAGGATTTACCTGTTGAAGAACCTCATAAGGACCCAGGAAGCGAGGAGAAAATTTGACAGAGCTCACTCTAAGTTTCACGTGTTTTGCAGAGAGCCACACAAAGTCCCCCGGAGAAAAGACAGGAGCCGGGCGACGAAACCGATCGGACACCGTCTTCATACGGTCCTTAGCTGCTTGGATCGACTCTTGAGTCCGATCCCAAACCTCTCTGGCATTAGTTGCCCAGTCGGCCACAAGAGGAGGAGGTACAGCAGCGGGAAACGGTACCGGTACCCTAGGGTGTTGCCCATTATTGAGTATGAACGGTGTCTGCCCAGTGGCCTCAGCCAGCGAATTGTTAAGGGCAAATTCTGCCCAGGGTAGAAGGGAGGACCAGTTATCATGGTTCTCAGCAACAAATTGTCGAAGGTATATAATCATGGATTGATTGCTACGCTCAACCAAACCATTGGTCTCCCGATGGTATGCTGAAGAGAGATTCAACTCAATTTGCAGAAGGCTACAAAGATCTCGCTAGAAACGGGAAGCAAATTGCGGACCTCTATCACAAATGATACGATCTGGCATCCCGTGAAGCCTAAAGACATGCTTGAGGAATAGTTTGGCTAGTACCCTGGAAGATGGGATTCTCGATAACGGTACGAGATGAACCATCCGGGAGAAATGGTTCATAATGACCCACACAAATCTATGTCCCTGTGAACACGGAAGATCACCCACAAAGTCCATGCCTACCACCTCCCATGGTCTATCTGGCACTGGTAAAGGATGCAAGAGCCCAGCCGGTCTCTGCCGTAACGGACGGTTGCGAGCACACGAGTAGCAGGAACCGACATATCTCTTGATGTGGCTGGCTAAGTGTGGCCAACAATACCACCTCTCGAGTAACTCTCGTGTCCGTCTAATACCAAAATGCCCACCCACCTTTGAGGTGTGGGCCCACGACAGTATATCATTCTGTCGATCCGGCGGAACAAAGGTCTTGCCCGGTGAAATTTGGTCTAACGTCACAGGGGAGAGCGTATGAAAAACCCTGGAGGGGAGGATAAGACGAGGTTCGTCAATCTCTTCCTGGGTAGAAACCATAGAGCGAGACAGGGCATCTGCCTTGTTATTCTTACTCCCAGACAGATAGTTGATGGAGAAGTGAAAGCGGGAGAAAAACAAGGCCCAGCGGGCTTGGCGAGGATTCAGACGCTGAGCGGTTTGTAAGTACGTCAGATTCTTATGGTCTGTATAGACCTGGAAAGGATGTTTCGCTCCTTCTAGCAAGTGACGCCACTCCTCCAAGGCTAATCTCAGGGCGAGCAGTTCCCTATCCCCAATGGTATAGTTTCTCTCTGCCGGTGAAAAGGTTTTAGCAAAGAAGACACACGGCCTTTTTCTACCTACACCGTTCTTTTGATACAAGACCGCACCAGCACCCACTGAAGAGGCATCAACCTCCAAGAGGAAGGGCTTATTCTCATCGGGTCTTTGAAGAACGGAAGCAGTTGAAAAGTGTCTTTTTACTGCCTCAAAAGCCTGGGATGTCTCAGTAGACCAGACTTTTGGATTAGCACCTTTCTTAGTCAAGGCCACCAAAGGGGCCACCAAAGTGGGGAAATGGGGTATGAACTGCCGGTAATAATTTATGAATCCTAAGAAGCGTTGCACCGCCTTCAAGGAATGAGGTTCGGACCATTCCAGGACAGCAGAGAGCTTCGCAGGATCCATAGCCAGACCCTCTTGTGAGATAATGTAACCCAAAAAAGGCAAGGATGACTGCTCGAATACACACTTTTCGAGTTTAGCAAACAATGAGTGCTCCCTTAAATGGGAAAGGACACGAACGACATACTGACGATGAGTCTCCAGATCAGGAGAAAAAATCAGGATGTCGTCCAGATACACCACGACGGAGGATAACAGTAAATCCCTGAACACATCGTTTACGAAGTCCTGAAATACTGCGGGTGCATTACATAAACCAAAATTCATGACGAGGTATTCATAGTGACCGTCTCGGGTGTTAAAAGCGGTCTTCCATTCGTCACCCTCTCGAATTCGTACCAAGTTATACGCACCCCGCAGATCCAACTTCGTAAAAACCTGAGCTCCCCTCAGTCTGTTAAAGAGCTCCGAAATGAAAGGTAACGGGTATTTGTTCTTTATTGTGATTGCGTTGAGACCCCTGTAATTTATGCAGGGACGCAAATCACCCTCTTTCTTCCGAACAAAGAAAAACCCAGCTCCCGCGGGAGAGACAGACTTACGAATGAACCCCTTCTCTAAACTCTCTCTTATATAGGTCGACATGGCCTCCGACTCAGGTATTGACAGGGGGTAAACCCTGCCCTTAGGTGGAACCGAACCTGCGATAAGGTCTATGGCACAGTCATACGGCCTATGGGGTGGAAGAACCTCAGCACCCTGTTTGGAGAACACGTCAGCGAAATCCAAATTGGGTGTAGGTATGGGAGAGAGATCAGTTGATGCAACCGCAACGACCTTAGGTGGTAAGGGAAGACATCGGGACTGACATTTCGAACCCCAACTAATAATGCTGTTGGACTCCCAGTTAATTAGAGGAGCATGGGTCCGAAGCAATGGGAGACCCAGAAGAACGTCATCTATACCCTCAGGCAAAACAAGAAAAGAAATCTCCTCTATGTGACCCTGAGACAGGGAAAGGCGCAAGGGAACTGTCCTCAATGTAATGGAGTCAGACAACATAGTCCCATTAACAACACGGACAGGAATAGGCGCCTCTAACATGATAGAGGGAATATTGTGTCTCTTTACAAATCCTGAGGACACAAAAGTCCCGTCAGCTCCGGAATCCACAAAAGCCATAATAGGCCATGTATTCTCAGAGAATGAGAGTTGACCTGGGATACTACACTTAGAGGGTGCAGAAGACGTCTCTAGTAACCCCCCTCTAATGGTTACTAGGCCTGGGAGTTTCCCTGACGGCTAGGACACTTGTTGGCATCGTGCCGAGCCTGACGACATACGTAACATATAGGGGGACCAGACCTACGTAGTCTGGAGGACGTATGACCTAACTCCATAGGAGTGGGAGATGTCTCAGATGCTGAGGAAGATGGTAGTGGACCCTCAACAACTGGAATAGCCCGATGCTTAGGGCGTGAGGAAGAGACCTCGAGCCTACGTTCCTTATGGCGTACGTCGATCCTTGTTGCTACAGTGATTAAGGCCTCCAGAGAAGCAGGGACCTCACGAGTAGCAAGGGCATCCTTGACATAGCTTGCCAACCCTCTCCAGAAAATAGGAATCAACACCTTCTCTGGCCAATCTAGTTCTGCCACCAGAGTTCTAAAAGCAATGGCATAAGAACTAGTGGATAACAAACCCTGAGATAGATCTAACAGTCTCAGGGCCGCATCATGGGTAACCTGCGGACCCATGAATACCGCTTTAAGAGCTTCAAGAAAGTCTTGATGTCTCAGAGTAACCACATCAGAGCGCTCCCATAGGGGAGTCGCCCATTCTAAGGCTTTGTCCTGAAGTAAGGATATGATAAAGCCTACTCTGGACCTCTCCGTAGAGAAGCGAGAAGAGTTGACCTCTAGGTGTATCTGACACTGACTAATGAAACCACGACATGATCTGGCATCGCCAGAATACCTGTTTGGCAGAGCAAGTCGAGGATCATATGCAGATGTCACCATGGTCTGAGGTTTATCCTCAATAGTCTTGAGCCGCGACTCAAGTACTTGTATGTAACGGTGTAACTGCTGATATTCTGCCATAACTGCCAGACCCTTGGCTCAGTCCTAATGTTACGGGGGGCTGTCTGATAATAAAACCCAAAGGAATATCAGACAGTCAGGGTCCACCGTGCAAAGACTCTGCTGCAGACTATGGCAGAGGATAAGGGGTATATAAGTGTGCCACTGTAAATAGTAATAGCACAAGTGCAGAGTGCAATACCTCTGTTAAACTCACAGAGGAATATAATTAGGAAATAAAGCAATTCCTCCCTTACTTGGAGGGCGTGTGGAATGGTCTCTGTTAATGGTCACAGAGACAAAAGCAGTGAGTGTGAAATGGCACCTACCTAGGTCCGTTCCTCTAGCGGTGCCAGGAGACGGACAGCAGCGTAAGCCGCACAAAGCTCCTACCTGCGTTCGCTCCACTAGTGTGCGAGGACACGAACCACTAGATATGGCACCTGCCTAGGTCCGCTCCACTAGTGGTGCAAAAGAGACGGACAGCAGCATAAGCCGCACAAAGCTCCTACCTATGTTCGCTCCCCTAGTGTGCGAGGATATGAACAACTGCCAGACGCAGTATAAGGAACGTTACCCTAGCGGCAACGTCCACCTACGAGTAGAATCACAAGGCCCAGCCGGACCATGTGCCTCAGGCACCTGCCTATGTCCGCTCCTCTAAGATGTAAAGATACGGACCGCAGCCGATGCTGTAAGGTATGAGAATGCTACCCTGCCGGTAGTGCTCACCTAGCATAGACAGAGAGATGCCTAGAGGGACATGCACAGAGCATCTACTCTCATGCATGAACCAAGAGGACTGAGCGCCGGGCGGCGTGCGTCAGGGTCTTATATAGACTCTGTGCCTCATCCAAGATGGAGGACACCAGAGCCAATCCGCTGCCAGAACGACAGCAATGACGTCACGCTGGCCTATCACCGAGCAAAGCGTCACAAGCACATGACCAGCGACCAATCGGCATAGAAGGTGTCAGAGACATGTGACCACGTGTCACAAGCACATGACCAGTGGCCAATCAGCTTAGAAGGTGTCAGAGACATGTGACCTTGTGTCAGCGATGATGTCACCCGCACATGTGCAATGGCTCCAAGATAGGACTTAGTCTCCAGCGCTTGCACATGTGCAGTAGCAAGAAATCCGAACATAGTCTCCAGTGCCACAGCAACCATAACACATACACACACACACATACATACACACACACAAACATACATATACATACATACACACATACATACAAACCTACACATACACACATAAATACACACATATATACATACACACCTACACATACACACACAAACATACACACATACATACATACACACCTACACATACACACATAAATACATACACACCTACACATACACACATATATACATACACACACACATACACTCAAACACACACACACATACACACACACTCACACACACACATACATACACACACAGCTTTTAATAATAGACTAGATAGACTAGCTGTAGTATCCGGGTGTTGTCCGGGATAGTAACTGTCTCTTTCCCAGTCTATGTCTGTTTGTCTCTGTCTGTGTCTATCTGCCTGTGTCTGTCTCTCTTTATCTCTGTGTCTGTCTATCTGTCTCTTTCCCCGTCTGTCTCTTTCTCCGTCTGTCTTGTTCCCCGTCTTTCTCGTTCCCGTCTGTTTCGTTCCCCGTCTTTCTCGTTTGCGTCTGTCTCGTTCCCCATCTGTCTCGTTCCCCGTCTCTCCCTGTCTGTCGCTTTCCCTGTCTCTCTGCATGTCTCTGTCTGTCTGTCCCTTTCCCTGTCTGCACCTATGATTGTCTGTCTCTTTCTGTCTTTCCACAGAAATTATATTACCTCACACATAACCTTCTTATACTATAAATGTCCTTTGTTCCTGTAGCAACCAATCACAACTGTTATTAATAGCCCGTAGTTCCCAGCTCCATTGACTTTAATGGAGGCAGGGTTTTTGGACAGTAACTGTTAGGGCTCCGCCACACATCCGTGAAAACCACGTCCGTGTAAAACGGGCCGTTTTTCGGGTCCGTTTTCCGTTTTTTAGGTCCGTTTTTATGGTATGTGTGGCCTGCGTGTGTATCCCGTATGCTAGCCGTATGTGCGTGTGGAATGTCCGTGTGTGCGTGAGTGAAATAACTGACATGTGTATGTGTTGTCCGTGTGAAATGTACGTGTGTGATGCAAAATGTCGTTACTACATGTCGGAAGACAGAGTAGCGGGATGAGAATGAACTCGGGTGAACTTCACCCGACTTCATAGTCATGCCGCGGCTCTGTCTTTGTGCCGTGTACTGATTAGCGGTCACTTGTGAAGGATTCACCAGTGACCACTAATCCCCAGAGTGACTGAAGTGTCCCCCCCTCTCTCATACTCACCGTTCCCCGATCACCGGCGCTGCACAGCGTTCACACTGTTCCGGCGGCTTTTTCTAATTTGAAAAAGCCGGCCGCCCATTAATCAATCTCGTATTCCCTGCTTTACCCGCCCACCGGCGGCTGTGATTGGTTGCAGTGAGACACGCCCACCACGCTGAGTGACAGCTGTCACATTGCACCCAATCACAGCAGCCGGTGGGCGTGTCTATACTGTGCAGTAAAATAAATAAATAAATAATTAAAAAAACCGGCGTGCGGTCCCCCCCCATTTTAATACCAGCCAGATAAAGCCATACGGCTGAAGGCTGGTATTCTCAGGATGGGGAGCCCCACGTTATGGGGGGCCCCCCACCCTAACAATATCAGTCAGCAGCCGCCCAGAATTGCCGCATACATTATATGCGACAGTTCTGGGGCTGTACCCGGCTCTTCCCGATTTACCCTGGTGCGTTGGCAAATCGGGGTAATAAGGAGTTATTGGCAGCCCATAGCTGCCAATAAGTCCTAGATTAATCATGTCAGGCGTCTATGAGACACCCTCCATGATTAATCTGTAAATTACAGTAAAAAAACACACACACACCCGAAAAAAATCCTTTATTAGAAATAAAAAACACAAACAAATTCCCTCATTACCAATTTATTAACCCCGTCAAACCCTCCATGTCCGGCGTACTCCACGGTCCTCCAGCGTCGCGTCCAGCTCTGCTGCATGCAGGTGACAGGAGCAGCAGAAGACACCACCGCTCCGGTCACCTCCACGCAGCTAATGAGGTGAGTAGCGCGATCAGCTGCTGTCACTGAGGTTACCCGCGGCCACCGCTGGATCCAGCGGTGGCCGCGAGTTACCTGACTGACAGCAGCTGATCGCCGGCTGTCTTCATTACCTGCGTGGAGGTGACCGGAGCGGTGGTGTCTTCTGCTGCTCCTGTCACCTGCATGCAGCAGAGCTGGACGCGACGCTGGAGGACCGTGGAGTACGCCGGACATGGAGGGTTTGACGGGGTTAATAAATTGGTAATGAGGGAATTTGTTTGTGTTTTTTATTTCTAATAAAGGATTTTTTTCGGGTGTGTGTGTGTTTTTTTACTGTAATTTACAGATTAATCATGGAGGGTGTCTCATAGACGCCTGACATGATTAATCTAGGATTTAGTGGCAGCTATGGGCTGCCAATAACTCCTTATTACCCCGATTTGCCAACGCACCAGGGTAAATCGGGAAGAGCCGGGTACAGCCCCAGAACTGTCGCATATAATGTATGCGGCAATTCTGGGCGGCTGCTGACTGATATTGTTAGGGTGGGGGGCCCCCCATAACGTGGGGCTCCCCATCCTGAGAATACCAGCCTTCAGCCGTATGGCTTTATCTGGCTGGTATTAAAATGGGGGGGGACCGCACGCCGGTTTTTTTAATTATTTATTTATTTATTTTACTGCACAGTATAGACACGCCCACCGGCTGCTGTGATTGGGTGCAATGTGACAGCTGTCACTCAGCGTGGTGGGCGTGTCTCACTGCAACCAATCACAGCCGCCGGTGGGCGGGTAAAGCAGGGAATACGAGATTGATTAATGGGCGGCCGGCTTTTTCAAAAGAGGAAAAGCCGCCGGAGTTTTTAAAACAGCCGTGCAGCGCTGCGCCGGAGATCGGGGAATGGTAAGTATGAGAGAGGGGGGAACTGACCGACAGACAGCTAGAGGGACAGACAGACATAGAGACCGACCGACGGACTGAGGGAGAGAACGAAACATAAAAAGAAAAAAGACTGACATCACATGAAAAAAGCACAAAACATACAGGGAACAAACAGAGATGCGTCCGTGTCACTCGGACGTGCGCACAGACCCATTGACTTTCATTGGGTCCGTGCTGCGTGTTGCGTGAATAAAACGGACATGCTGGCGTGAGACACGGCCCACAAAACGCATCACGGAGACGGACTCACGGACATAACCAAAAACGTAATTGTAACCGCAGAGATATAGTAACATTGGTGCACGTTTGGCCGTGTCTCCAGTATACACGGAAACGGACCAAACACGCACGTGTTTCACGGATGTGTGTTTCAAGCCTCAAGCGCAGGATTAAATTTTCCCGTCAAAGCATAGTCTATGACGTTGCCTGACACACATGGGGTGTCTGTGCAAAATGTTCGTGATTGTAACTGCGACGGTGTGGATTTATACATATTCATACATACACACACATACATACACTCATACACACATACATACACTCATACACATACACACACATACACACATACATACACTCATACACATACATAATACACACATACATACACACACATACACACACACATACATACATACACACATACACACACACATACATACACACACATACACACATACATACACATACATACACACACATACATACACACATACATACACACATACATACACATACATACACACATACACACACACATACATACACACACATATACACATACATACACACACATACATACACACACACACACACACACATACATACACATACATACACACATACACACACACACACACATACATACACATACATACACACATACACACACACATACATACACACACATATACACATACATACATACACACACATACATACACACACACACACACATACACACATACACACACATACATACACATACATACACACACATACATACACACACACACACACACAAACACACACAAACACACACAGCTTTATATATCAGATGGAGGTGACACTGTTGCACCGCCGCCCTCCACTCAGCAAAACTGTCAATTTTCTAAAGTAATGTCAGTGCCGAAAAGGTGTTTTTTATGTTTCTATAAATGTAATAATGATACATATAATAGTTATGCTCTGATGATCGCTGCTGTTTAAAAAATTCTAACCATAAACTGCAACTACCCTGGGGCCCAGAGGTGAAGAGGACCCTCGCAACCAGGGTCTGTCTGACTGCTGGGACAGCGGTGGATCTCCCAATGTCCCCGAGTCCTCGGCGCACCCCCGTGCTGGATATAGAGGGGCCCGCCGCCGGCAACCGCAGCCGTTATTACGGGCCTATGCGCCATCAAACGTCAGTGCTATGCGCCGCGCGGTGACGTCAGCATGCAGCGCATAGAAGAGACTTTACTGTCCGACAGCCTATCAAAGGTTGCGCGTGTCAGAGAGCAGCCTCTGATAGGCTGGCGGCAATTGAACGTCACTGCTATGTGCCTGGAGCTGCTGTCAGCGCGGTGCATGGCAGAGACACGGAGGTGGCAACAGCAGAATGGAGGCAGAAACTGTGAGTGCACATTATGGAGCAGTCTGACAGAAAGCAGCGTGGGGTGAGTGGACATATGGAAAATGGGGGCAGTGTTAAGGAGTGAAGTAACATTAGAAAGGGGAAAAGTATGGAAAGGTAAAAACTTGAGGGGATAGTATGGATAACTGGGAGCATAGGGGGATAGTATGAATAAGTGGAAGCATAGGGGGCATTTTGGACAAGTGGGAGCATAGGGGGCAGTATGGACAAGTGGGAGCATAGGGGGCAGTATGGACAAGTGGGAGCATAGGGAGCAGTATGCCAGATCATGTCGTGGTTTCATTAGTCAGTGTCAGATAAACCTAGAGGTCAACTCTTCTCGCTTCTCTACGGAGAGGTCCAGAATAGGCTTTATCATATCCTTACTTTAGGACAAAGCCTTAGAATGGGCGACTCCCCTATGGGAGCGCTCTGATGTGGTTACTCTGAGACATCAAGACTTTCTTGAAGCTCTTAAAGCGGTATTCATGGGTCCACAGGTTACCCATGATGCGGCCCTGAGACTGTTAGATCTATCTCAGGGTTCGTTATCCACTAGTTCTTATGCCATTGCTTTTAGAACTCTGGTGGCAGAACTAGATTGGCCAGAAAAGGTGTTGATTCCTATCTTCTGGAGAGGGTTGGCAGGCTATGTCAAGGATGCCCTTGCTACTCGTGAGGTCCCTGCTTCTCTGGAGGAATTAATCACTGTAGCAACAAGGATCGACGTACGCCATAAGGAACGTAAACTCGAGGTCTCTTCCTCACGCCCTAGGCATCGGACTATTCCAGTTGTTGAGGGTCCACTACCATCTTCCTCAGCATCTGAGACATCTCCCACTCCTATGGAGTTAGGTCATACGTCCTCCAGACTACGTAGGTCTGGTCCTCCTATATGTTACGTATGTCGTCAGGCTGGGCACTATGCCAACAAGTGTCCTAGCCGTCAGGGAAACTCCCAGGTCTAGTAACCATTAGAGGGGGGTTACTAGAGACGTCTTCTGCACCATCTAAGTGTAGTATCCCAGGTCAGCGGACTTTTGAGTCCTCAGGATTTGTAAAGAGACACAATATTCCCTCTATCATGTTAGAGGCGCCTATTCCTGTCCGTGTTGTTAATGGGACTATGTTGTCTGACTCCATTACATTAAGGACAGTTGCCTTTTCCTGTCTCAGGGTCACATAGAGGAGATTTCTTTTCTTGTTTTGCCTGAGGGTATAGACGACGTTCTTCTGGGTCTCCCATGGCTTCGGACCCATGCTCCTCTAATTGACTGGGAGTCCGACAGCATTATTAGTTGGGGTTCGAAATGTCAGTTCCGATGTCTTCCCTTACCACCTAAGGTCGTTGCGGTTGCATCAACTGATCTCTCTCCCATACCTACACCCTATTTGGATTTCGCTGACGTGTTCTCCAAACAGGGTGCTGAGGTTCTTCCACCCCATAGGCCGTATGACTGCGCCATAGACCTTATCCCAGGTTCGGTTCCACCTAAGGGCAGGGTTTACCCTCTGTCAATACCTGAGTCGGAGGCCATGTTGACCTATATAAGAGAGAGTTTAGAGAAGGGGTTCATTCGTAAGTCTGTCTCTCCCGCGGGAGCTGGGTTTTTCTTTGTTCGGAAGAAAGAGGGTGATTTGCGTCCCTGCATAGATTACAGGGGTCTCAACGCAATCACAATAAAGAACAAATACCCGTTACCTTTCATTTCGGAGCTCTTTGACAGACTGAGGGGAGCTCAGGTTTTTACGAAGTTGGATCTGCGGGGTGCGTATAACTTAGTACGAATTCGAGAGGGTGACGAATGGAAGACCGCTTTTAACACCCGAGACGGTCACTATGAATACCTCGTCATGCCTTTTGGTTTATGTAATGCACCCGCAGTATTTCAGGACTTCGTAAACGATGTGTTCAGGGATTTACTGTTATCCTCCGTCGTGGTGTATCTGGACGACATCCTGATTTTTTCTCCTGATCTGGAGACTCATCGTCAGGATGCCGTTCGTGTCCTTTCCCGTTTAAGGGAGCACTCATTGTTTGCTAAACTCGAGAAATGTGTATTCGAGCAGTCATCCTTGCCTTTTTTGGGTTACATTATCTCACAAGAGGGTCTGGCTATGGATCCTGCGAAGCTCTCTGCTGTCCTGGAATGGTCCGAACCTCATTCCTTGAAGGCGGTGCAACGCTTCTTAGGATTCATAAATTATTACCGGCAGTTCATACCCCATTTCTCCACTTTGGTGGCTCCTTTGGTGGCATTGACTAAGAAAGGTGCTAATCCAAAAGTCTGGTCTACTGAGACATCCCAGGCTTTTGAGGCAGTAAAAAGACACTTTTCAACTGCTCCCGTTCTTCAAAGACCCGATGAGAATAAGCCCTTCCTCTTGGAGGTTGATGCCTCTTCAGTGGGTGCTGGTGCGGTCTTGTATCAAAAGAACGGTGTAGGTAGAAAAAGGCCGTGTTTCTTCTTTGCTAAAACCTTTTCACCAGCAGAGAGAAACTATACCATTGGGGATAGGGAACTGCTCGCCCTGAGATTAGCCTTGGAGGAGTGGCGTCACTTGCTAGAAGGAGCGAAACATCCTTTCCAGGTCTATACAGACCATAAGAATCTGACGTACTTACAAACCGCTCAGCGTCTGAATCCTCGCCAAGCCCGCTGGTCCTTGTTTTTCTCCCGCTTTCACTTCTCCATCAACTATCTGTCTGGGAGTAAGAATAACAAGGCAGATGCCCTGTCTCGCTCTATGGTTTCTACCCAGGAAGAGATTGACGAA
Organism: Anomaloglossus baeobatrachus; assembly: GCF_048569485.1. Classification (NCBI taxonomy): domain Eukaryota; kingdom Metazoa; phylum Chordata; class Amphibia; order Anura; family Aromobatidae; genus Anomaloglossus; species Anomaloglossus baeobatrachus. The sequence continues at coordinate 658,604,626 of NC_134356.1, read as the reverse complement.
CCTCGTCTTATCCTTCCCTCCAGGGTTTTTCATACGCTCTCCCCTGTGACGTTAGACCAAATCCCACCGGGCAAGACCTTTGTTCCGCCGGATCGACAGAATGATATACTGTCGTGGGCCCACACCTCAAAGGTGGATGGGCATTTTGGTATTAGACGGACACGAGAGTTACTCGAGAGGTGGTATTGGTGGCCACACTTAGCCAGCCACGTCAAGAGATATGTCGGTTCCTGCTACTCGTGTGCTCGCAACCGTCCATTACGGCAGAGACCTGCTGGGCTCTTGCATCCTTTACCAGTGCCAGATAGACCATGGGAGGTGGTAGGCATGGACTTTGTGGGTGATCTTCCGTGTTCACAGGGACATAGATTTGTGTGGGTCATTACGGACCATTTCTCCCGGATGGTTCATCTCGTACCGTTATCGAGAATCCCATCTTCCAGGGTACTAGCCAAACTATTCCTCAAGCATGTCTTTAGGCTTCACGGGATGCCAGATCGTATCATTTGTGATAGAGGCCTGCAATTTGCTTCCCGTTTCTGGCGAGATCTTTGTAGCCTTCTGCAAATTGAGTTGAATCTCTCTTTGGCATACCATCCGGAAACCAATGGTTTGGTTGAGCGTAGCAATCAATCCATGATTATATACCTTCGACACTTTGTTGCTGAAAACCATGATAACTGGTCCTCCCTCCTAACCTGGGCAGAATTTTCCCTTAACAATTCGCTGGCTGAGGCCACTGGGCAGACACCGTTCGTACTCAATAATGGGCAACACCCTAGGGTACCGGTACCGTTTCCCGCTGCTGCACCTCCTCCTCTTGTGGCCGACTGGGCAACTAATGCCAGAGAGGTTTGGGATCGGACTCAAGAGTCGATCCAAGCAGCTAAGTACCGTATGAGAACGGTGTCCGATCGGTTTCGTCGCCCGGCTCCTGTCTTTTCTCCAGGGGACTTTGTGTGGCTCTCTGCAAAACACGTGAATCTTAGAGTGAGCTCTGTCAAATTTTCTCCTCGCTTCCTGGGTCCTTATGAGGTTCTTCGACAGGTAAATCCTGTAGTCTACCAATTGAAGTTACCCGTCCATCTTAGGATCCATGACAAATTCCATGTTTCACTGCTAAAGCCGGCTATTTTACCTCACGCTCGTGAAGTGCACTCTCCTGCCTCTGATTCCTCTCGCTCTAGCTATGAGGTACGAGCCATAGTTGGTTCTAAGATGGTTAGAGGGCAGGTTCTTCTTGATAGATTGGGAGGGCAACGGCCCGGAACATCGCTCTTGGGAGCCTGAGGAGGCTGCCCATGCTCCTGACTTAGTTGCCGATTACCTGCGTCGCCGGGAGGGGGGCCCTTGAGGGGGAGGTATTGTTACGGTTGCTGTGGCACTGGAGACTATGTTCGGATTTCTTGCTACTGCACATGTGCGAGCACTGGAGACTATGTTTGGATTTCTTGCTACTGCACATGTGCAAGCGCTGGAGACTAAGTCCTATCTTGGAGCCATTGCACATGTGCGGGTGACATCATCGCTGACACGAGGTCACATGTCTCTGACACCTTCTAAGCTGATTGGCCGCTGGTCATGTGCTTGTGACGCTTTGCTCAGTGATAGGCCAGCGTGACGTCATTGCTGTCATTCTGGTAGCGGATTGGCTCTGGTGTCCTCCATCTTGGATGAGGCACAGAGTCTATATAAGACCCTGACGCATGCCGCCCGGCGCTCAGTCCTCTGGGTTCATGCATGAGAGTAGACGCTCTGTGCACGTTCCTCTAGGCATCTCTCTGTCTATGCTAGGTGAGCGCTACCGGCAGGGTAGCGTTCTTATACCTTACAGCTTCGGCTGCGGTCCGTATCCTTACCTCTTAGTGGAGCGGACATAGGGAGGTGCCTGAGGCACATGGTCCGGCTGAGCCTTGTGATTCTACTCGTAGGTGGACATTGCCGCTAGGGTAACGATCCTTATACTGCGTCTGGCAGTTGTTCGTATCCTCGCACACTAGGGGAGTGAACATAGGTAGGAGCTTTGTGCGGCTTATGCTGCTGTCCGTCTCTTTTGCACCACTAGTGGAGCGGACCTAGGCAGGTGCCATATCTAGTGGTTCGTGTCCTCGCACACTAGTGGAGTGAACGCAGGTAGGAGCTTTGTGCGGCTTACACTGCTGTCCGTCTCCTGGCACCACTAGAGGAACGGACCTAGGTAGGTGCCATTTCACACTCACTGCTTTTGTCTCTGTGATCTTTAACAGAGACCATTCCACGCACCCTCCAAGTAAGGGAGGAATTGCTTTATTTTCTAATTATATTCCTCTGTGAGTTTAACAGAGGTATTGCACTCTGCACTTGTGCTATTACTATTTACAGTGGCACACTTATATACCCCTTATCCTCTGCCATAGTCTGCAGCAGAGTCTTTGCACGGTGGACCCTGACTGTCTGATATTCCTTTGGGTTTTATTATCAGACAGCCCCCCGTAACACCAGTACTGCACTGGCTTTACCTTATATACCAAAATCCTGATATCGTATGCTGGATCGTATGGTGTAAAGCAGGCTTTATATACCAAAATCCTGATGTTTGGTTCCATTTAATTAAATATACACACAAAAACAAGAAATGAGCCATTAATCAGACCAGATCACCCTAAAAAGTCTACATTTTTATGATAACCCAAAAACAAATGTTAAGCCTATTTACAGAGGAAAAGTGATATGAGTGCTAGAGAGGGAAAAAAAAGGATAGTGAGCAGGGCAGGGTCTATGTGTACTTTATACAGGTTAGGTGACTGGGTGACCGAACTTCTGACCTCAGTAGCTCCAAAATGGCGACTATGTCTTTCAACTTCTTTGATGGCAAGTGAAATATTTAATGACTAATAAAAAATAAACCATTAAATGAAATGTTAATTAACGGTAATTAGGGTAGGATTCTCTTTCTTTGGCGGTGGCGTGTATACGGGGGGCATAGTTTGCCAACTTTGACTATTGTGCCCAACCATTTCGCCCATTAAAGGATTAGAGAGAGCGATCATTATTTGACTTGAATGTAGCTTCCACTGAGGGACTTTGGGTTGTTCTGGGTGCTTCACACCACTCTAAAAGGGGGTTTCACAGGCCTTAATGGCCTCAGTATCTGGTGGTCACATCTCTGATCTCACGGTTGATGGTAAAACTTATGGGAAAACCTCTAAGTAGATCCAGTTATTTTTTTCACATTTTCATGTTGGGCAGTATTATTTTGACAATTGCGATACTGTATGGTAGCATTATGGTTTTAGTATTGTTTTAATTAAAGGGCAAGCAGTAAGAATGTGTATGTGAAGGAGGGCAAAAAGTAGGGGAGTCTGCTGGAAAATGAAGGTTTCAGGCCAGCATACCTGCCAGAGATGAGCCGTGGTTTGGAGAAATCATTGTAGCGGTCCGGTGTCATGATTCCGATGTGCAGAACATTCTGTATCGTTGTGCTATACTCTCCAGCACAGGTGGTATATATTGCTTATGGTGCAGAATGTTTTACAGGATGAGTGCTCTGCTAGTTGTTTCACAGCACTGGATTTCATGCAGGTCCTGGGTGGTGCTCTCGCAGATGGTTGTTGTTCCCGGTAATTGTGTGGCACCCCCGTGCCAGCAGCCGACGGTGCTTGGATCCGGACTTTCTGTGGGTGGCTCAAGGATCTCCGGACCTGGGGGTCTCGCGGTCACTTCAACTAAAAGGGGTTGTGGATTGGGGACGTATATGGACGTTATGAGTTCGTGATGCCACCCACGGTGTGTGGTGAAGTGGGACACCACCGCTGCGGTTGCGGGATACTCGGGGGAGATGTTATGCAGCGAGCTGTTAACCCCTCCGTAGGCAGGGATGGTGGCCCCGGGACCCGATGGCGCAGATACAGAGGATTGACGACCACAGGGGGTGTTGGTGTACTCACTGTTGGTAAATAACACACAAGTCTCTGGTAAACCAAGGTGGTGGTGGCCGGTGCCACGTCCGGATGTACTCAGGGTCCCACACCCAGCTGGTGGTCTATATCCTTCTTCTGCACTGTTTTCTGAGTGTATGACTTCCCTGTGTGTAATGTAGGAGTCCGCTCCCGGCTGGATGTGGCCTAAGGAGCAGTGCCCGCAGACGCTGGCCCGTGGAATCTATGGGCCTTGGCGGTGACCGCTTATCCCCTATCGGTAGGCTGTTGTGTTCTATGAGGGACTTTGGGTGGGACAGAACCTCTAGTCCTCGCCTCAATCGGTTAATTAACCAGCTCCAGTCGATTCTGATTTCTGGCTTCAGGCTCCGAGTACCCCCCTTTGTGCTACGGTTTCCGGGTCGGTTCCCCGTGTCGGTACCGGCGGGCTACAACCCTGGCCCGGCACGCCTCGGTTCCACCGAGCCTTCTTCCTGTCTCCTGCTGACGGAGACCACCGTCTGCCTCCTAGCCAGCGGTACCAGGGCTCCAATCCTGGCACCTTCAAATTGAGCTCTCACTCCTCCTTCTGGGACTACACCTATCCCCAGCTCCTCTCAACTTGAACTTTAACACTAAACTGTTCACTTTCCCGCCCTGGGCTGTCTAAACCCCTGGGTGGATGTGCACCAACCGCCTGGCCTCACCCACTGGTGTGTCTATCTGTCCCTAAGTGGGTGACTAGGGTTTAAATGGTTGGCTGCTGTTCCTAGGTGTGGGAACAATGTTATGCGGGGGCCTATTTGTGACTACCTGGGTTCTCCAGGGCGTCACACTCCCCCTTGGTTAAATACAGACCGTCCGCGGGCTGTCCGACCCCCACCGGTTTATTTTGCTTTAATGCTGAAAGTAGAAAAAGGTAAACATTTACAAGTATAATAACTTTTATAAATATTTGTTTCTTCCCTTACGAGAGGCAGGTTGCTTAAACGTTGCTAAACTTTTAATAACCGGGACGGGACCGGGTCCTTCTTGCCTTTCCCACCCAAAAAACCTAGCCTTGATGCCACCTCTAAAACACAGGTTGGCACCCCTTGCCCCAGTCCAGGTTAAGTCCGGGTGTTGCCCAAACGGGCCGGGTAAAAAGTTCCTTACCCGGCAGTCCTTTCCGGAGCCCCACGTCCAGGGGACCCCTGACTCGGAGGATAGTCACCGGTCCCACTGGTGACTGGGCCTCGGCCGACTCTATCGCAGGCCCATCCTCCAATCAGTCTCTCCGGAGACTGCTAAAGGTGAAGAAGGGGGTCCAGGGACTATTTACAATGCCCAATAGTTTATGGGTTGGCCTGCAAGTTCTCAGCCATTGTCTTTGTATAAAACTGTAAACTTTAAAACTTCTTCTTTATAGACTTGTAAATTTTTCTGCCTTACTGCACGGGGCCGGCCCGCTCCCTCAGCTGCAGGGAGACGGGCTTTCCGAACCAGGTGCAGTACATCCCGTGACTCAGATCTTGCATGGAATACTGGGGCGGCTCTGCAGGCATCACCGTTTCCTCCAGGGACCGGGCCACCCGAGGCTTGCTGGTTCCATCGTGAGCGGGTCCGGTCTCCTGACAGGTCGGCATGGATGGAGGGGTCTGCGTGGCTTTATCCTGCCGAGGCGCTCTACATGAGGCGGACCTCTCGTTTGCCCACACCACAGCTATCATCTTCTGCATCTCCTTCCCCCAGCCCAAGGCTTGCTGCATCGACTCGATACGTACCTAGATACAGAACTGCGCCAGCTTTCGCTCTAACCATGGGGCGGTCCCCGACGGCAGCCGATCCCACGCAGCCTCTGCCTCCGCGTCCGGAGCGGGAGCTGCAGCCTCTTCATCCTATTCCTCGCTCTCAGGCGCCGCAGCTCCAGCAGCGGGCTCGGGAGCTGACATCTTTTCCCGTCAAAACATAGTCTATGATGTTGCCTGAGTCACATGGGGTGTCTGTGCAAAATGTCGTGATTGTAACTGCGACGGTGCAGAATTATACATATTCATACATACACGCACACACACACATGCATACACTCATACACATACACTCATACACACATACATACACACATACATAATACATACACACATACATACAA
>NC_134356.1:658516099-658593599 GCF_048569485.1 Anomaloglossus baeobatrachus | reverse complement strand
TAGTGTGTAAAGCCTAGATGATACGATTAACGAGAGCAAAAGCGTCGTAATCGTATCATCGGTGCAGCGTCGGCGTAATCCATAATTACGCTGACGTGATGGTCCGATGTTGTTCCTCGCTCCAGCAGCAGCACACATCGCTGTGTGTGAAGCCACAGGAGCGAGGAACATCTCCTACCGGCGTCACCGCGGCTCCCGTAGGATATGCGGAAGGGAGAAGGTGGGCGGGATGTTTACATCCCGCTCATCTCCGCCCCTCCGCTCCTATTGGCCGCCTGCCATGTGACGCCATACGACCTGCCCCCTTAATAAGGAGGCGGGTCGCCGGCCAGAGCGACGTCCCAGGACAGGAGAGTCCATGTGAAGCTGCCAAAGCGATAATGTTCGCTATGGCAGCTATCACAAGGATATAGCAGCTGCGACGGGGGCGGGGACTATCGCGCTCGGCATCGCAGCATCGGCTTGCGATGTCGCAATGTGCAAAGTACCCCTTAGTGTGTCTGTGTATTTATTTCTAATAAAGCATTTTTTCTCTGTGTGGTGTCTTTTTTTTTAACCCTTTATTGGAGATTCTTAATGGCCGGGTCAAACTTGGCCTAATATTAAGAATCTTGGGCTTTATATCAGCTGGTAAAACAAAGCTGGTATTAACCCCTTATTACCCAGCGTGCCACCCGGCACCAGTGCTGCTGGAAGAGTTGGATAAAGTGCCAGAAGATGGCGTTTCTATGAAAGCACCATTTTCTGGGGCGACTGCAGACTGCAATTCGCAGTGGGGGGACCAGAACACTTGGGCCACCCTGCGCTGCGGATTCCAGTCCCCAGCTGCCTAGTAGTACCTAGTTGAATACAAAAATTGGGCGAAGTCCACGTCATTTTTTTTTTATTATTATTTCATGAAATTCATGAAATAATTAAAAATGGGCTTCCCTATATTTGTGGTTCCCAGACAGGTACAAATAGGCAGCTGGGGGTTGGGGGCAGCCCGTACCTGCCTGCTGTACCTGGCTAGCATACAAAAAGATGGCAAAGTCCACATCAATTTTTTGTTTTTTTTTAAATTCATTAAATAAAAATGCATGTGCTCCTACTGCATTTTTTATTGCTAGCTAAGGGTAACCCAAGCAGCTACTGGCTGCTAACCCCCACTGCTTGGTGTTACCTTCACTGGCAATGGAAAATCCAGGGAAGCCCTTTTTTTTTATTTTTTTTAATTTTTGTTTTTTTGCCCAAAAACTAAAAAAAAAAAAAAGATGCGGGCTTTGCCACATTTTTGTATGCTAGCCAGGTACAGCAGGTAGGTAGAGGCTGCCCCCAACCCCCAGCTGCCTATTTGTACCTGGCTGGGAACCAATAATATAGGGAAGCCCTTTTTTTTTAATTATTTCATGAATTTCATGAATTTTTTTAAAAAAAAAAACCGACGTGGGCTTCGCCCAATTTTTGTATCCAGCCAGGTTCAGCTGGGGACTGGAATCTGTAGCGCAGGGTGGCCCAAGCTTTCTGGGCTCCCCCACTGCGAATTGCAGTCTGCAGCCGCCCCCGAAAATGGCGCTTTCATAGAAGCGCCATCTTCTGGCACTGTATCAAACTCTACCAGCGGCCCTGGTGGCAGGTGGCATGCTTGGTAATAAGGGGTTAATACCAGCTTTGTTTTACCAGCTGATACAAAGCCCGAGATTCTTAATGTGAGGCCAAGTTTGACCCGCCATTAAGAATCTCCAATAAAGGGTTAAAAAAGAGACACCACACAGAGAAAAAATACGTTATTAGAAATAAATACACAGACACACTTAGGTACTCAATGTTAATTACTCCTGTGATGACATGGACTCTGTCAGTGCCTAGCATGGGTTAACTTTCTTAAAATTCAGCCAGACATGAAGACAGTTTGTTTATAGATGGTTGATAAGGCTACTTTCACACCTCCGGTTTTTGCAATGCGGCACACTCCGGCACTTTGCAGGAAAATCGCAACCGTTTTTTTTTGCTGCCGGTTGCGTTTTTCCTGCATAGACTTTAATTAGTGCCGCAAGGCCTTGCGTTCCATCCGGTTTTTGCTGCATGCGGCAGATTTAGCCGATGTGGCGGACGGATTGAACGTTGCCTAGCACGTTTTTTCGTGCGGCAAAAAAAAACCGCATTGCGCCGCATTCGGCCGATGCGGCGCATTTTTCAATGCATGCCTATGGCGGCCGGATGCGGCGCGATGCGGCAAAAACCGGACGGGCCGCATGGGAAAAACTTATGCAAAGGATGCGGTGTTTTCACCGCATCCGTTGCATAGCTTGCACAGCCGGATTGAGCCGCAGAGCTCAAGCCGGATGTGTGAAAGCAGCCTAATACCTCATTGTTCTACAAGACTCTTGGGAGTTTAGTATTGAAGTTTTTGTTGACTCATTTAATTGTTTTGGTCACTGAAGACCAGATACTCATTGTATTACAATGTGTTTGCTGGATGCGATTTAACTTATCTGTCTCAGCCATTGACCATTATTACTGGGATATTCTGTACAAGGCTTGAAATCTAGCCAATAAGAGCCCAGTCTTATCCACCAATCATAAAGAGCCCAAATGGTCTGAATGAAGAGCTTGGGGGTATAAGAAGGAGGACTGTCCATTGCCCAGGGAGACTCTTGCTACATGTTACCAATCTAGGACCTGTGGATCCGATTGGCAAGCCATAACCTAACCTGGATTATAACACTACATGGACTTCAGCATCGAATGCAAGGATTCGGCTGTGATATCAAGGACTACCTAAGGAAGGAATCCAGCTTGGGACAATACAGTCACCGGACTACAGACTTTGCGGACCTCAACCAGCTTCATAAATATGGCGTTATTCCATTCTTGGTGCGTGCGCGCCGAAAGCGGGGTGCTGCTGGTTTGGAGTAAGTAGCCCTGGAAGCTCTGAGGCATGGAAATTCTAATCCCTGGTGAGCCAGCGGAAGGGTGAGAAACTGTAGCCGGTTATATTCTGTGGTTTTGCTGGTTATGTGCTGTTAATTGTTTGGGGATCCAATAAAGTCTTAATATTGTGATTCCCTCACCCTGTGTTGTCTGAGTAGTGTTCCGCCCACAGTTAAGGAGGTCGGGCGTTCAGTTGGGATAAGTCCTGGGCCATGCTGTCTTTCTAAAGGCGGCTGGGCCAGCGGACGAGAGCACCCACTGACCCCCATGTTTCCACAGAGAGCACCCACTGACCCCCATGTTTCCACAACTCCCTCTCACCCCTCCACGATCCTGGTCTTCTGTCTTCTTCAACCTGGCACTGGCACGGTGTCTTGCGGCTGCACGGTTTCCTCCGATCAGCTGTTCTCCTCTGATATTGTGAGTTCACGCGCTCCCGCGGTCACAAGATCTTAGAAAAGAAAAATTAGCATAGAGCCAGAGAGAAGGAGGAACAGAAGGCGGGGGGGGGGGGGTAATCATGCGCATAACCCGCCCGGATATTATCTGCTCCGTGCAACTGTAAATCAAAAAGCTGCCGAATTTTTAAACTTCACTTGCTTGAATTTGAACGGCTAAACATTCGAGGTGAGCAATAATGGTATGTAGATATAGTCCTAAAAATGACCACTAGTACTTATTATTTTAATAAAGTCAAATAGACAAATTTTTATGCAAAAAGCAGTATAAATTTATTATTCATAAATAATTGAAGGCACACAGTGCATGAAGTGAATTTTAAAACCATGCATACATATGACAGGACAGTGCGTTTAGATCAATTTACGTAATGGCGCTGGTAACAAACAGTATATATGTTGGAGGCTAGTTAGTAGGTCAAATATACAGTCAGTATAGATGGTTATAAAACCAATACAGTAGTATTAAACTGGTTAATCACTGCCCCGCACCTGACGCGTTTCGCAAGAGCTTTGTCTTTGACCTTGAGACAAAGCTCTTGCGAAACGCGTCAGGTGCGGGGCAGTGCGTTTAGTATCCTATGGCTACAGCTGGTATGTTCTTATCATGAGGCTTTCATATAATGTTCTCTGGGCATCCCTAACATTGCTAACCACGAGTAGGCTTTGAGCTTGTTTGATGTACACATTGCGGTTTATGACATTTTTCTGTGTTAGCTTAAATGAATTATGACCTGCATGCCTACATCGTATTACGGTGGAGGAGAGAGTTTATGATTGAATATCAATTGATGATTGATTCTGCACCATATATAGCACTTTCAGTGGCATTTTGGATTCTGGGATATATACCCCCAGATGACAACCATACTTTCCCTGATTCCGGGCATTATAAGTTTAAACCTTACCAAGTGAATGATTAATGTGCTATTTAATGGTGGCAGATAATTGTCTTTTATGCCATGAATTTATAAATGATGGTTTTTAGTGTTGTATTTGATGTAATTAAATGACCTATATGTGCACATTGCCTATGTGCTGGGAATATATAAGTTGTATCCAGTGATTTAAACACATCTGGGGATCCATGTACTGTGTAGCACAAGAGGTTACTCTCCTATTATGTGTTAACATTACATATTGTGATCAATAGGGATATATTCCCGGGTGATTAACCAGTTTAATACTACTGTATTGGTTTTATAACCATCTATACTGACTGTATATTTGACCTACTAACTAGCCTCCAACATATATACTGTTTGTTACCAGCGCCATTACGTAAATTGATCTAAACGCACTGTCCTGTCATATGTATGCATGGTTTTAAAATTCACTTCATGCACTGTGTGCCTTCAATTATTTATGAATAATAAATTTATACTGCTTTTTGCATAAAAATTTGTCTATTTGACTTTATTAAAATAATAAGTACTAGTGGTCATTTTTAGGACTATATTGTATGTGTGGGACCCTGGTTAATATGTATTAATATACATGATGGATCTGATGATTCATGGTTTGTTTTTTATGGTATGTAGATAATCTGCCTGATAGTGCCAGTACTGCACTGGCTTTACCTTAAGGCCGCTTTACATGCTACAATATATTTTACGATGTGTCGGCGGGGTCACGTCGTAAGTGACACAGATTCGGCATCGTAAGGTACATTGTAGCATGTAACAGCTACGTGCGATTGCGATTGAACGGTAAAACGTTAATCGCATGCACGTCGCTCAATTCCTAAATAATGAATTTTAGGTTGTTCATCGTACCCGGGGTAGCACACATCGCAGTGTGTGACACCCCGGGGAACGATGAACAGATCTTACCTACGTCCCGCGGCAGCCGCCGGCAATGCGGAAGGAAGGAGGTGGGCAGGAGGTTTACGTCCCGCTCATCTCCGCCCCTCCACTTCTATTGGCCGGCTGCCGCGTGACGTCGATGTGACGCTGAACGTCCCTCCCACTTCAGGAAGTGGACGTTCGCCGCCCAAATCGAGGTCGTATGGACGGGTAAGTACGTGTGACGGGGGTTAATCGTTTGTGTGACATGTTCAACAAATTGAACGTGCCGCACATACGATGGGGCCGGGTACGATCGCATACGATATCGTATGTGATATCATAAGGTGTAAAGCAGGCTTTATATACCAAAATCCTGATGTTTGGTTCCATTTAATTAAATATACACACAAAAACAAGAAATGAGCCATTAATCAGACCAGATCACTCTAAAAAGTCTACATTTTTATGATAACCCAAAAGCAAATGCTAAGCCTATTTACAGAGGAAAAGTGATATGAGTGCTAGAGAGGGAAAAAAGGGATAGTGAGCAGGGCAGGGTCTATGTGTACTTTATACAGGTTAGGTGACTGGGTGACCGAAACTCTGACCTCAATAGCTCCAAAATGGCGACTATGTCCTTCAACTTCTTTGATGGCAAGTGAAATATTTAATGACTAATCAAAAATAAACCATTAAATGAAATGTTAATTAATGGTAATTAGGGTAGGATTCTCATTCTTTGGCGGTGACGTGTATACGGGGGGCATAGTTTGCCAACTTTGACTATCGTGCCCAACCATTTCGACCATTAAAGGATTAGAGAGAGCGATCATTATCTGACTTGAATGTAGCTTCCGCTCAGGGACTTTGGGTTGTTCTGGGTGCTTCACACCACTCTAAAAGGGGGTTTCATAGGCCTTAATGGCCTCAGTATCTGGTGGTCACATCTCTGATCTCACGGTTGATGGTAAAACTTTTGGGCAAACCTCTAAGTAGATCCAGTTATTTTTTCACATTTTCAGATTAGGCAGTATTATTTTGACAATTGCGATACTGTATGGTAGCATTATGGTTTGATTATTGTTTTTATTAAAGGGCAAGCAGTAAGAATGTGTATGTGAGGGAGAGCAAAAAATAGGTGAGTCTGCTGGAAAATGAAGGTTTCAGGCCAGCATACCTGGCAGAGATGAGCCGTGGTTTGGACAAGTCATTGTAGCGGTCCGGTGTCACGATTCCGATGTGCAGAACATTCTGTATTGTTGTGCCATGCTCTCCTGCAGAGGCGGTATATGTTGCTTATGGTGCAGAGCTTTTGCAGGATGAATGCTCTGCTGGTTGTTTCACAGCACTGGGTTCCATGCAGGTCCTGGGTGGTGCTCTCATAGATGGTTGTTGTGCCCTATGATTGCTCTGCTTCATTATGGAGCATGTTAGCTCAGGAGCTCGCCAGTTGTACTTCCTGGTTACAGTTGTGCTGTTGGCTCCCATGGTTCTTAGTGTTCAGCTCTTGGTCTTTCGACTCCAGACTGTTGTTGACCCATCTCTGCCTGTCCTCCCCGGTTTCTGTTGTGACTTCCCGGCTTCTGACCTTGGACTTCCTCCTGACCACGTCCTTGCCTGCTCCCTGTATTTTGTACGTACTCTCCTGGAACCCTGACCTTCAGCTTGCATCTTGACCTCGTCTCTGTCTGCCCCCCCTGTGTCCTGTCGTTCCCCCCTGGTTTATGACCTCGGCCTGTCTGACTACTCTACATTTACTGCATACATGTAATGTCTAGCGCCAGCTTGTGGCAGTCATCACATTTGGGAGAAGAATGGACATCACCTGTGAGTCACTAGATATAACTGTACTGTAATCACCTATAAAACCAGCACAATTGCTGTCTACTACTATATGGTCATTGGATATTGACAATATTGGTCTTTGTATAGTGTTTTCTTCAGTAACAGGGGGTTGCGGTGTTAATAGGTGGTCGTGATGTGGCGGAATTATTTGGTCTTCAGAAAGTACATATATTAGTATTTATAATAGGGCTTTTTTTTGGGGTAGGAGTGATGAATAAATGTGCAAAAGTGTGAGACTCTTCATTATATATTATAATGGATAACTAATTATTGATCGATCACATAGTAGCGGAGTGTTTGCTCAGTCTTTGATTAATAGAGGGAACATAAAATATGTTTCTAAAAATCTTCTTAGTTTTTCTTACTAACCTGCCTTAAACTATTTTCTACCCCCACTTTTGTTTGTGTAATTTTTATTATGATGTGGGGGGGAGGCAGAGATGATGCAATATATCACCGAGTCCCTATTTGCATAACCATGCACAAAAAAAATGGTGCAATCTGGACAACTGTTGCTTTTGCCTTTCTAGTGATGACTTCCCTGCTCCCGTCTTCTTGCGTCGGAGGAGAGATTTGAGTGAATAGTGAGGAAATTATTATGCAATTCTTTCGCTCATATTGAGCAGGTGTGTGAGATTAGTCAGTGTTGACTTAACCCCAAACCACTGCCCGATCCGTGTGGCTTTTCTATAGATCCTGATTCTTTGTAGACGTAGCCGACGTCCCCTATTTACTTTTATTCTGGAGGATAAATACACATTACAATTTTCCCAATGCTGCGGTAATAGCAGTGACGTGGATTGTGCCGTCTCCTGCACCTCTGGCTAACCTCATATCACTGCCCTCAAAAAAGGCTAACTGAACCGTACAGATCATGAATCTCCCCAGACTGGTGTATCTAAGCCCAAGGGTGTATACAGTGTGTCCACCCATCTCCTGTCCACCGCCATTAACTTGAGAACGGCGGAGCTATAGGCATAGAAGTGGTGTCTAGGTATAGTAAAGTATCCATGCGCTGCGCAATGAAACCACCTATAGCGCCACCTGGTGGAAAACAACGGGGTTGGCATTTTTATCTCGAAAACGGAATGAGATAGAGAAAAAAAGTGAATTAAAAAGTTGTAGGGCATCATCAATACAATACGAATCGACACCTTGCATACAGAAATGCTATGATTAGATTGTGTAAAACTCACAAGGCTGCGAACGTGAAGCGATACCTCATGGAGACCTTCCTACAAGTCATTGGGTATGGTGGCTGTGTGGAGTGGCCTCCGCTCACCTTACCTGACCCCATTGACTTCTTTCTGTGAGGTCACATCAAATAGCAGGTGTATGCGACCCCTCCACCAACATTGCAGGACCTACGACCACGTATCACAGATGCTTGTGCAAACGTGTCACCTACCATATTGCACAACGTGCAGCAAGATACAGTATGCTGTGCAGAGCCAGATGTGCATTGCAGCTGACGGGGGACACTTTGAGCATCAAAGTTAAATGAGCGCCATATGCGTGACCAGCATTCATTGTTTTGGGGGGGGGGTCATGAGTTTCATATCATAGCATTTCTGTATGCAAGGTGTCGATTCGTATTGAATTGATGATGCCCTACAACTTTGTAATTCACTTTTTTCCAGCACCCATGACGGCACCACGAGAGAGGGGATCCGCCCTTCAAGGACAGGAAACCTCCAGAATAAAAAGGGGCGGCACCTCTCCCCGCATCAGTTGGTTTCCTGTCCTTGAACAGGGAGCCTCCAGAGATCTATTCGATTCCAGAAGGTCCTGAGGGGCCGAAGATTCAAGTCCGGCGCCCGGTCGACCGGCTCTGGCAGCGGCACGGGTCCTGCTGCGGTCGGCCGCGGTGCTGGGGAGCTGCCGCATCAGACCCACGGGGGTCCGAAGTGCGTGCAGCACGCCCGATTGGTGCACTGGGAGCCTGCGGGGCAGGTAAGTGGACCTCCAGGGGACCTGTCCGCAGGGCTCTCCTGTCGCAGCATACCCACGGGGGTTATGTCTGCGCACGGGCTCCTTCCCCCCCCCCCCCCCCCTCCCCCACCCTCCCCCCCCACCACTCCTCCTCTCCTCTCCTCTCCTTACCGGCGTCCTGTTTGCTGAGGAGCTGTCAGTGGTGAGAGGTAACCGCGACGCCTCTGGAGGACACAGTGTCCGGGCGCGTGCCGGCCGAGACGGGGGGGGGCGGCTGCTGCAATCCCTGCGGGGCGTCCTCGTGGCTGCTGAGGATGTGGCGCTTCCAAGGAGCGCCATATTGTGGATGTCCGGGATATGCGCAGGCGCGCGTTTGTTCCAATGTGCGGCCTGTGGAGCTGGATGGGACGTCCGCCGGAACTGGGGGCGGAGTCGCCAGCATGTCTTTGAAATTTAGAGCGGCAATCCTCTCTATGGTGCCTGTGCTCTGTGGCCATGACAGACAAACAGTCAGCAGCGTCTCCTTCGCCTCCCTCCTCTCCAAAACCTCCCTCTGATCGTGATACAGCCTCCCTGAAGCGGCAGCAGAAGGGGGGAAAGGAGGACAGTGTCGCTGGCTCAGGGGGCAAGCGTGGGGGGACAGATGATCGGTCCTCCAAACGAAAGGAACCTGACTCTCCTGACAGAAGACGGCCTTCTAGAGGACGGAAGTCAGATGAGGGCCCTGCTGAACCGGTATAGCCTCTGGGCGTCGGTGGGTGAGTGCTCCTCAGATGTTCCGCTTTTAATGGCGGTCATATTGTCTGTGTTTTTTTTATAGGAGCGCAGTAAACCTAAGAAGTGTTTGTCTAAATCCAGACATAAGGAATGTGCCTTGTGCTGTAAAGAACTTGCTGGCTCTTGGACTAAGAGATTGTGCAAAGGCTGCATTCAGCAAACCTTGTCAGAGGAACAGCCAGGATTTGCCTCTGACCTCAAGTCCCTCATACGGGAAGAGGTCAGGGACTCCCTCCGATCACTGTCTGGAGCACAAAATGCTGGGGGTTCTCGGGCTCCTTCGCCGGTCCAAGAGGACTCTGATAGGTCTGATGGGGAATGTGATTCCTCTGGCTCTACTTCCCGCTCCTCCTCGGATAGTGACTCAGGGGGTCGCCAGTGCTTCCCACTCGATAATATGAAGAAGTTAGTTAAGGCGGTGAGGACCACCATGGGCCTCACGGATGAGAAACCTGAAAAGTCTATCCAGGATAGGATGTTTGGGGGCATGGAGCAGAAGAAACGACGCTCCTTCCCGGTGGTGGATAAAATACAAGCCTTGATTGCCCGGGAATGGAAGAGGCCTGATAAGAAGCATTCCATCCCTGGCGCCTTTAAGAGAAAATACCCGTTTGAGGAAGCCTCCTGCTCCACATGGGATAAGGCGCCTAAATTGGATGTAGCTGTCGCTAAGGCATCCAAAAAGTTTGCCTTGCCATTTGAGGACATGGGCTCCCTGAAAGACCCCTTAGATAAGAAAGCTGATCACTTCCTTAAAAAATACCTGGGAAGCTGCTGCCGGAGGACTAAGACCCGCCATTGCGGCTACCTGTACGGCTAGATCCCTGACTATATGGATTGATGAACTGGAAGACCAGTTTAGATCCCTTAGCACCTAAGGAGGAGATTGCATCCTCCCTCTCCAAATTGCGGGGGGCGGCGGCCTTCCTTGCGGATGCCTCGGCGGACTCCACTAAGTTGGCTGCAAAGTCAGCATCCCTCTCCAATGCGGCTCGAAGGGCTCTCTGGCTGAAATGCTGGCCAGGGGATCTGCAGACTGTCTAAACTCTGCAATATCCCTTGTCAAGGTGAATTTCTGTTCGGGCCGGTGCTGGATGACATCTTGGAAAAAGCTAGCGACAAGAAGGGCGGCTTTCCCTTTCCATCATTTCCTTCTTCACGGCGGTCCTTTCGGAGGAAGCCTGTTCGCCGCCCCACCCGACCGCGGGATCGGAATACCTGGTCCGATAGAAAGACTCAGGGAAAGGGGTTCATGTTCAAGGGCCCCTCAAAAGATCAGAATAAGTCGTCCAAGTGACTCGCTTTCCCAGGTCGGAGGGAGGCTCTCTCAGTTCCTTCCGGCTTGGGAAAGGATTTCCTCCAGTGCATGGATACGGGCCCTGATACGCTCTGGCCTCCGGCTCCCCTTCCTTCGGCCTCCTTCTCCCCGGTTCGTGGTTACCCCTCTGCGTCGTTCTCAGGCGGAACAGCTGGCGTTGGAAGCAGAGGTTCGTCTCCTCCTCTTCAAGAGGGTGCTAGTGGAAGTTCCCACAAGGGAACAGGGAGAAGGGTTCTATTCCACCCTTTTTCTGGTAGGGAAGCCCGACGGTTCCTATCGCACAATCATCAACCTGAAAGCCCTCAACCGGTTCCTTCGAATAGACAGCTTCAAGATGGAGTCCGTACGATCCATAGTGAAATATCTATATCCCCACTGTCACATGGCGGTCATAGACTTACGGGATGCATATTATCATGTCCCAATCCACTCTCTCTTCCAATGCTTCCTCAGGATAGCCCTCCACATGGGCGGTCGGGTCTGCCATTTCCAATACAGAGCCCTCCCCTTCGGTCTGGCCATCGCCCCGAGGATTTTTACAAAGATAATAGCAGAAATGTCGGCATATCTGCGTCAGAGAGAGGTCCTTCTGATTCCTTATCTGGACGACTTCTTGATTGTGGGCGCCTCAGCTCTTCATTGTGCGGCCCTTCTCCGGCAGGTGCAAGCTTCCCTGCGGGAGTTGGGCTGGTTGATCAACGAGGAAAAGTCCAGATTAATTCCATTAAAGGTTCAGCTGTTTCTGGGACTCACTTGGGACTCCAACACTCAACTCTGTCGGTTGCCTCCTTCCAAAGTAGAAGCCCTTCGGACCCAGATAGACCGTACTCTGAGGCACCGGCGTCTGTCTCTCCGGGGTGCGATGTCCCTCCTGGGCTCCCTGACTGCGGCCATCCCGGCCGTCAGATGGGCTCAGGCACACACCAGGGTCCTACAGTGGAATATCTTACAGCATCAGACGGTTCACGGGGACCATCTGGACAGACTCATCATTCTCAAACATCACACGTTGCAATCCCTCCATTGGTGGCTAGATCCGGTCCACTTGGGCAGAGGGGTGCCTTGGAGGGCGCCAGAGCCCGTGGTGGTAACCACCGACGCCAGTCTCTACGGTTGGGGGGCACATCTGGACACTCATTTCATTCAGGGACGATGGTCTGGAGAAGAAGCTCAAAATTCCTCGAATACAAGGGAATTGCTGGCGGTGGAAAAGGCATTAGGTCATTTCATGCCGTGGTTAAGGGGTCGCCATGTGAAAGTTCTGTCGGACAACCAAGCGACAGTAGCTTATCTCAACCACCAGGGGGGTACTCGATCCAGACACCTCATGTCCGTCTCCGGCAGGATCATGTCTCAGGCAGAGGCTCATCTGAGTTCCCTGTCGGCTGTGCATATCCGAGGGAAGGAGAACGATTTGGCGGACTTTCTCAGTCGCACCCAGTTTCACCAAGGCGAATGGTCTCTAAATCAGTCCGTTTTCGACCGGATAACGGAGATGTGGGGGGTTCCCGAGATAGACCTATTTGCAACTCGAACCAACAGGAAGGTTCCCCGATTCTGTTCCCTGGATCCGAGGGATCATCCCCACTCGGTGGACGCACTATTGCTCAAGTGGGACTTCCGCCTCGCATATGCCTTCCCTCCACTCATCCTCCTCCCGGCAGTGCTCAGGAAGATAAGGGAAGATCATGCAGTCGTGATTCTCATAGCACCCTTTTGGCCGAAGAGGCCTTGGTTTTATTGGCTGACGCATCTGTCCGTCACCGATCCGTGGGTTCTCCCGGACCTACCGGATCTCCTATCCCAGGGTCCAGCCTTCCACCCACAGCACACCAGGTTACATCTGACGGCGTGGCTCTTGAGCAATCGCTGTTAGGCAATATGGGATTTTCTCAGGGTCTGATATCCACCTTGATGCAGTGCAGAAAGCCTGTCACTACTCGCATTTATGGGCGCATTTGGGCCAAATTCCTGACATCTACGGGTGCGGATCCTACTAAACCTCCCTCCGTCCCGGTTGTCCTGGAATTTCTCCAGAAGGGTTGGGAACTGGGTCTATCAGTTAGTACCCTTAAGGTGCAAGTCTCCGCACTGAGCGCCTTGTATAACCATGCCCTGGCCGGAGATCCCTGGATATCTAGGTTCGTTAGGTCCTGTGCTAGGTCTAAGCCTCGGGGAACCATGCCACTACCGTCCTGGGACCTTAACTTGGTCCTTTCAGCTTTAACACGGCCCCCATTTGAGCCCTTAGATTCTATCTCTATCAAGCATCTGTCCCTTAAGACGATTCTCCTGGTCGCCCTCACTTCTGCCCGTAGGGTTAGTGACCTTCAGGCCTTATCCATTTCTCCTCCGTATACCCAGTTTTTTGATGACCGAGTTGTGTTGCGAACTGACCCTGCCTATTTGCCGAAGGTACATTCCCACTTCCATAGATCGCAGGAAATAGTGCTCCCCTCTTTTTATGCCAACCCTTCTACTCCGGAGGAGGTGGGATGGCACTGCCTGGATGTTAGGCGTTGTCTTCAACAGTATCTGTTGGTCACCTCGGAAGGGAGGAGGGATAAGTCTCTGTTTGTAGTCTTCCAGGGTTGTAGAAAGGGGCTTAAGGCTTCTAAATCCACCTTGGCAAGGTGGATCAGGGATGCCATCTCGGTTGCCTACGCGGCCGGGGGGGGGAAGACGTACCTCCTGGTTTGAAGGCACACTCCACGCGAGCGATGGCATCTTCCTGGGCGGAGAGATCGGAGGTCTCCATTGAGCAGATATGTAAGGCGGCAACCTGGTCTTCTCCGTCCACCTTTTTTAATCACTATCGCCTGGATTTGTCGTTCACCGACATCACCTTGGGAGGCGGGTTCTGCAAACTGTTGTCCCTCCCTAGGTCTTCCTCTCTGTAATTCTCTCGTGGTGCCGTCATGGGTGCTGGAAAAATACGTAATTACTTACCGGTAATGTGTTTTTTCTGAACCCATGACGGCACCCTTACATTCCCTCCCTGCACTTGGGGGTTGCTAGTTTGCTTCCCTTTTCACTCCTCTTCACTGGGCGGTTATGGTGGCGGGATATGTTTTTTTAACGATGTTGCTTGTTTCGGAGGTCCTGTCATGCTCGGTAATCAACTGATGCGGGGAGAGGTGCCGCCCCTTTTTATTCTGGAGGTTTCCTGTCCTTGAAGGGCGGATCCCCTCTCTCGTGGTGCCGTCATGGGTTCAGAAAAAACACATTACCGGTAAGTAATTGCGTATTTTTCTTTATCTTGTTCCGTTTTTGAGATAAAAATGCTAACTCCGTTGTTTTTCACCAGGTGGCGCTATAGGTGGTTTCATTGCGTAGCGCATGGCTACTTTACTATACCTAGACAGAACTTCTATGCCTATAGCTGCCGCCGTTCTCAAGTTAATGGCGGTGGACAGGATATGGGTGGACACACTGTATATAAATCATGGGGTCCCAAAACAAAGGTCTCAATTGCCCTCTTCCCCATAAACCTTCACAACAGCCTATCAGGTTCCCATAATCGTGTCTTGGAAACAATAGGGTTGATGGAGAAAGCCCACTCTCTTTTTTACTAACCACTTAAATGCTGTGGATAATATTCACCACAGCATCTAAAGGGTTATATTATTGCAATTAGAGATAAATGTGTGCTGGGCAAAATAGTCCATGCCCACCGATTATAGAGCTGGCTCAGGGCATAAGCCAGCTACTCTTTTTCACTTCTTCCATGCATATATAATCGATTCAAAAGAATTGGGCAGACGCCAGACACAAGCTCCATGGTGGCCACGTGATGCTATTGACAGTACACCACTTTCTAAGCACATCATATGTTATATTTTTTTCAGGACTTTTGTATCTAAGTGTGATATTGTCTGCTAAGCTACTGTATCTAAAACTGTAACGTTTGATATTGTCTGTTGAAGTTATGTCCAACCCAGTGGAGTACCGCAATGTTGGCAGACCATGTGGTTCTTCTGGGGCCCCGCGTGTCTGTGGGGCCCGATGCATTCGCCAGCTCACCTCCCCACCCCTTGTCTGGCATTGCAGTTTCAACTATATCGGCATCGCAGATGCTCAAACATTTATCATGGCCTCAGTTCTTCTACAACAGTCATATGACTGAGTCCTTCGCTAACTCTCTATTCTACATTGTGTATGAACAGCAGCCCAGCAGCCAATATTCCTTTCCATGTGGCTACTGTACCGCCCCGCGGCCTCGGCTGTGGCCGCTAAGCCGCTCGGATCCGTGCTCGCGTTCTACGGGTGGTGGCTCGAGCCTCTCACGGACCAGGGGGTCATGACCAGCTGAGGGAGGATTCTCCGGTCATGATGTCTGTGTAACCAAACCCCCTTATCCTCTAAGGCTATGTGCGCACGTTGCGTACAGTCACTGCAGAAATTTCTGCAGCGATCTGAAGAGCACATGTGCTCTTTAAATCGCTGCAGAAATGTCCGTAGTGAAAAAAAAAAAAAAGCCGATTCCATGCGCTCTGCCTGCAGCTCCTCCCATAGACAGAGCAGGAGCTGCCGGCAAAGCGCAGGAAAGAAGTGACATGTCACTTCTTTTTGCGCAGCGCTTCGGCAGTAGCCGAAGCGCTGCGCTCTTAAACGCCACGTGCGCACGGCCCCTGCACAATCTCCATAGACTGTGCAGGGGACGCAGGACGCATGCAGTTACGCTGCGCTACAAAGCGCAGCGTAACTGCATGTATTTACGCAACGTGCGCACATAGCCTAAGAATAAACACACGGACTGCATGTGTCGGGCCCCGGGTACGCTGTGTCGGTGCATTACCTTCAGGGACTCCACGCAGCTGGATCTGGTTACAGGTAGGAAATCTTCTGTTGATCGTGACGCCACTCTCAGTATTGCGGTCAGTGGGGACCGCCACTTGCAGGTTGAGGGGCGCCTGGGGCTGATGGTGAATGCAGTTAGTTGGAATAGCCTCCTGAGAGTGAGGCAAGCCCCAGGGCCTGTGTAGGATGTGTAGAACTACAAGGCGCAGAATGACTCCACACAAGCAGGATGTCTTTCAGGGTTTTTACTCACAGTTGATGGCAGGGTGAGTGACCCGGGCATAGCTGGGATGAACCAAGTGGGAACCAGGTATCCTTCAGGCTGACTTCTGATGGTGACTACCAACTCGCCTTCCTTAGCCCTTGGTGGTTTGGGGTAACCCCGACTTTTAGTCCCTATGGGGGTCACCCAGGGAAGTTGCTGAAGCCTCACTCCCCTTCGTTTGCCGTGTGCTTGTTGCCTGGGCCAGATCACTCCAGCTGCTTGCCTCCTGTGACCTGTGGGCCCTAACTGTGGCTACGTGGCTGCGGCTTTTGGTTGTTGTGGTGTGGGCTTTGAGGGCCCCACACCGGCAGGTTTAGCAGGGAAAGGTGGATCTATCCCCACTCCGGGATCTGCCGCCCGTTTGGGCCTGGTTCTCCCTAGCAGTCTCCTTACTTCCCACTCCGTGCTCTCTCTCTAGCTGAGATGGGTTTCGGGTAGCACTCCTAGTTGACCGTTCTCCCCCGTCGGTAGCCACTGCGCGGACGCTGTCAGACTACAGCAGCCCACGGGATCTGCTCCTCACTCGAGCTCCCTGAACTCTGCACTGAACTGGCTCACTGCTCCTCCTCTCCTGTTCTTGCCTACGCCACCTAGCAACCAGGCTCTCTTACCACACCCCTTGAGAGGAGATGGAGGCTTTTGGCCCCCTCCACTATTCCAGTGGAGGTGAAGGCTTTGCCCCCTCCTGGGATCCCCAGGGGTCCTCTCAAAGGTACATGTGTGAGACCTGATCACTATGCGCCTGTGTAGTCACACCTCGGTCAGCCTTCTGGATTACCTGTATTGTACTGTCCCCAGCATGGGTGCAGTACTCAGTGGTGCCTGACCAGGTCAGGGGCGCCACACATGCGACTTGGTTCAAAATGGCCACAGCAGCCTTTTATTGCCTATTGTTTTACAAACTAGCACCTTAGGGACGCCGTCCAACGGGCGACCTAAAACAACCACATAAAGGAACAATAGACAATAACATTTACAATACCCCCCAGGGTAGGCCCAGTCCACTAACTACTACTCCCCCTGTCCCCAGCCGCAACACACCGACCCAGAGACGAGGTGCCAATCACCCACGGATTGACCCCCACACTTTGGCAGAACCCCGTGCCTGCCACATCCCGGAACCGAGAGCCACCATACCAAGACAATGACTCCCGGTCCAGCCACCAATCACTTCCAAACCTCTGGACCAGACCTACCCCCCCGCTGCTGTGACAAATAGCATCCCAACTACCCAAAAACATCCCCCACATAACAACACAAAGGGAGGGTGGGCGGGGATCGTTCGGCGTCCGGAAACAGAAGAGGAGGTAACTCTTCCCTCTCCCAGACTAACCCTTTCCCTGCTCCTCCTCTTCCTCCCAGGCTAAGACCATCCCCAAATGCCATATTAGGCATACACACAACTGTCCCTATTAACCCCATCACTCCCTACCTCCCCCTTGGTCATGTCGCCCCTCCCCCCAAGTGGGTCCGTGGCTTTCTTGACCAGCTGAGGGAGGATTCTCCGGTCATGATGTCTGTGTAACCAAACCCCCTTATCCTCTAAGAATAAACACACGGACTGCATGCGACTTGGTTCAAAATGGCCACAGCAGCCTTTTATTGCCTATTGTTTTACAAACTAGCACCTTAGGGACGCCGTCCAACGGGCGACCCAAAACAACCACATAAAGGTAACAATAGACAATAACATTTACAATACCCCCCGGGGTAGGCCCAGTCCACTAACTACTACTCCCCCTGTCCCCGGCCGCAACACACCGACCCAGAGACGAGGTGCCAATCACCCACGGATTGACCCCACACTTTGGCAGAACCCCGTGCCTGCCACATCCCGGAACCGAGAGCCACCATACCAAGACAATGACTCCCGGTCCAGCCACCAATCACTTCCAAACCTCTGGACCACACCTACCCCCCCGCCACAGGACAGACCACGTGACACCTTACGTGGCCTGGACCCGCCACACACCAAAAGCACGCTCCACACCATCCTGCAGACCCAACGCCCATAAATCCAGACCGACCTCGTTGAGGTGCACACCATCACCCCTCCGAAATCGCCAATCTGCCGGCTCCAAATCCCTGTGCCTTACCACAATCCCACCATTCCTGGTCACAAACCTAGCCACCACCCTATTCACCTGGGCCCTGGCCTTATTAACCTTCTCCACCGACCGAGCCCCTCTCCATGCCAACCTGGTCACTATGTCGGACCATACGACCAGCAAACCAGGATACCGCTTCCACAACTGCAGTAAGTCGATCTTTATATCTCGGATCAAATCCCGCGATGCCCGGGCACCAAGATCATTACCCCCCACATGTAATACCAGCACATCCGGGGGCCGCTCAACTTTACAATGGAAACGAAATTCCGGGACCACCCTGCCCCACTCCATGCCCCGAACTCCGATCCATCGAACCGTCGCCTGCGCACGATCCAAACCCAGCTGTCGACCATTCGGGCGGACCTCAGCCCGACGGGCACCCCAAAATACGAAGGAGTGCCCCAAGATCCAGATCAGGCACTTCCCTATAACAAATAAAACAGAACGAAAATATCAAAACCAATAACATCACAACCCCCAACCTGGCTAGAAACACCCCTTTCCGCAAACCTCCCGCACGTAACCAAATTACCATGATGCTACAACAACTGCGGTCTCACATACCGCCGAAAACAAGAAGATTCCCATCTACCAATACGCTTCACCACCTCATCTCCAAGCCCCCAACGAGCTGCCTCCGTCGCTGCACCAATTCGGAATGAATGCGACCCGAATTTCTCCGGGCGCTCCCCCGCGTTACGTAGACTTAGCCGCAGAACCGCCACAAACTGAAACCTCGACAGAAACGACCCATTCAAATGCCGCAACAACGGGCCAGGTAAGCCTCCCCTCACGGCCATAAATCTCTCGACTAAACGCACAGGGCACAATTCCTCTCCTGGAACCGCATATAACACCACCAATCTACCACGGCCAGCTGATCCATTTTTGACCGGCGAATCCGGCACTCCACCTGACTACCGCTCACTTGCACATCCTCAAGCATCAAACCACCACCCGTCACCCTGGACGGGCTTACCAGCTCGCCTATCCGGAAAGCCCCATAAAAAGCGAGACCGAAAGCCGTTGTAAACAGAACCGTCTCGTACACAGACTCACAAATGCCGCTCAGGCCACCCACCATCCGTCTCAACAAACCGAACGATACAGGACGCCTCTTGTCCCTCTCCCGTACGCCGCGGCGAAAACCCCGCAAAGCCTGACGAACCCGAAAATCCTGCGAAACATCACGCTCCCCTCTCATTTTTAACCAAAACGCCACTGCCGACACCCGATGTGCCACAGCCGATGCCGATCGCCCGGCTGAGAAATCCGTACTCACCAACGACAACAAAGCCACCAAGTAATCCACGCTCTCCCCACCAAACATCAGACACAACAACTCCTCCCATTCAGCCCACACCTTAGCATACCGGCACCAAGTCACCTCGGTCACCGAGTTCCGAATCAAGTCTGAGATCACCGCCTCACCAGATGCCACAAATCCTCGGGACACTCCACTCCGACTTCGTCCGCCCACGGCAACAGCGCCCGAAACCTGCTGAACTGAAAACGGGACAAAGCATCAGCCACCTCGTTGTCAACACCCGGAACGTGCCTTGCCACTACCTGCACATTCAACTGCAGACATCTCAACACTAAATGCCGCAAATACACCACCACCGGCTCCGACTTAGCAGACAAGTTGTTAATCGCGTGCACCACCGCCTGGTTATCACAATGAAAACACACTTTCCTTCCGGCAAAGTGCGACCCCCATAGCTCCACTGCCACTACAATGGGGAATAGCTCTAACAAGAGCCAAATTCCTAACCAAGCCGCTCTCCCGCCACGCCTGTGGCCACTGCCCGACACACCATTGACCTCTGAAGACAGCCCCAAACCCGGCCGACCCCGCCGCATCCGTAAACAGCTGCAACGCCCCGTTAGACGCCACCCTCTCCATCACCAGCGCCCGGCCGTTAAAATGCTGCAAAAATTGATCCCATACTTCCAAATCGTCCCTGATCGCCTTTGTGATCCGCACAAAATGCGCCGGAGACCTTACCCCGGCCGTCGCCAAACGCCTCGCAAACACTCTCCCCATCGGCACAATTCTGCAAGCAAAATTCAATTTTCCAAGCAAGGACTGCACCGCCTTAAGCCGCACCTTCTTCGCCGCTTTCACCCCCGTCACTGCGGTCCTCAAATCACGGACCTTCTCCGCCGGCAACCTGCATTCCATAGCAATGGAGTCAATCTCAATTCCCAGAAAACACATCACCGGCGCCGGGCCTTCCGTCTTATCCGGCGCCAAAGGAATCCCGAAGCTGGCCGCAACTTTTTGCAACGCAAATAGCAAACCCGCACAAACCATCTAACCCGCCGGCCCGACACAAAGGAAATCGTCCAAGTAATGAATGATGGACGTAAGCCCGGACACGTCCCGAACCACCCACTCAACAAACGAACTAAATGCCTCAAAGTACGAACACGAAATGGAACAGCCCATTGGCAAACAACGATCAACATAATAACTGCCATCCCACCAGCAACCCAACAAATGCTGACTATCTGGATGAACCGGTAACAACCGAAACGCCGCTTCTACATCCGCCTTTGCCATCAATGCACCCCGCCCCGCCGCCCTAACCAGGTCCAACGCCTTATTGAACGACACATAATATACCGCCGACAACTCCGGTGCAATGCCATCATTCACCGATAACCCTTCCGGGTAAGACAAATGATGAATCAGCCGAAATTTATTCCGCTCTTTCTTTGGTACCACCCCCAACGGCGAAACCACCAAATTCCAGCACGGCGGGGCGACATACGGACCGCCCATCCTGCCCAAAGCCACCTCCTTTTTCAGCTTCTCATCCACCACTTCCGGATGATCCCGAGCGGAACGCAAATTACGATACGGCGGGACCGATGCATTAACAACCGACGGGATACGAAAACCATCGGAAAAACCAGAACATAACAATGCCGCAGCTTTCCCGTCCGGATACCTATTTAAAAACGGAACCATCACTTCTACCTTCACCGGCGTCGTCCCTCTTACCAGCCCCGTCACCAGCCTTTCCTTTTCCTTTTTTAAAACATTTGGACAAGCTATGTCCTCCCCCACATCCAGAGCATTCATGCTTAAAACGGCACGCCGCTCCAAACCTGCACTGCCCTTCATTGTACTGCCAACACAAACCTTTTTTGAAACTTGCCGGAGACCCGGCCCCCGGGCCCCTGGCGCCCCCCCGAAAGGGCTGAGTCGGTGCCGACATCAGTCGCATCCATAAGGAAATATCCTTATGGGTCCCATCGCATATCTGGCCGCAGTGCCTTCCGCTGCCTAAATTGCTCGTCGTAACGCAGCCACGCCAGCCCGCCATAAACTCGATAAGCCTCCCCTATCGCATGCATGTAACCGAACAAAGCCGAACAATGCTCCGGCTCCTTCTCCCCGACCACGCTCGCCAAAATCGCAAATGCCTGTAACCAGTTGGCAAAAGTCCGAGGAATAAGCCTATAACGGCGC
Source organism: Anomaloglossus baeobatrachus (assembly GCF_048569485.1). Classification (NCBI taxonomy): domain Eukaryota; kingdom Metazoa; phylum Chordata; class Amphibia; order Anura; family Aromobatidae; genus Anomaloglossus; species Anomaloglossus baeobatrachus. The sequence continues at coordinate 658,571,912 of NC_134356.1, read as the reverse complement.
TTTTCTTCCTCGTCCTTCTCCTTTTTGGAGTCACTCGGCTTAACCCTATCCAGATTAAATTTCTCCAGGGGAAGCAGAGAAAATATCTCCACATATTCCCCTTTCCAAATTTTTTCCCGCACCTCCTTCTTTAAAATGGGCCCCCAGCGGGCCCTCAAAACAAACATAAACCTCGCTTCTAGCCCTATCATCCAAGCGCACCACCTCGTCCTCCTTCTCCTTTTCCTTCTCCTTTTCTCCCCCCGTCTCACTCCCCCCCTCGCCCCCCCTTTACTCGCACCCTCCGTCACCCCCCGTCACCGACGTGGTCCCTAAACCGGCCGCTCCCCCCCACGCCGCCACCGGCGCCTGGGCCCCCTCCCCCGCCGCCCCCAAAGCCGCCAGCCCCTGCAACAGCCCCAACAATTGGCTCCACACAGCTAAACCAGCGGGCGCTGCCGTAGCCGCAGCCGCCCCCCCCCCAAAGCCCCCCGCCAGCGCAGCCCCTGCCGCCTCTGCGGCCGTCTCACCCGACCGCAGCTCAGCGTCCCCCGAGACCGCCGTCTCGCTGTCCTCCGTCTGTCGTCCATCCGACTCCTCCGAAACGAAAGCCTCTTCCTCTTCCTCGCCGCTGGCCTCATCTTCCATCCGACATCCAGGGGGGCGCCGCCGCAGCACCCCCCCCACCACGGCCGCCAGACCGTGCCGCCGCGTGGGCAGAGTCATCCCCGCTCCGTCTCTTGCCCCGGGGTGACAACCCAGGAGACCGTCCTGTCCCCCGCGCCGGCACCCCGGGCCTCGATCTCTTGCGCCCGCCCCCCTGCGACTGCAAGGGGCCTCTGGGCGCGGACGTACAGACGCCCGGCTCCGGGTCTCAGCCGTCGTCGCCTCTGGCCCTCCTGGGCTATTGCAGGCCTCCGTCCGCCGAGTCCTCCCGCTCCCACGGGAGACTGCCACATCCGGGGGCTGCACAGCGGTACTGAGTGACCTAGCGGCCGCCGCAGGGCTCCCGCCGTCACTCCTTCCTTCAGCCGCACCGGGGTTAGGCACCGCAGACCTCCCCCCGGCGCCGGACCTACCGCCACGTGCAGCCCCGCGGTCCCCCTGCCGACCGCAGGGGGATCTGCTGGCCTCTCTCCTGCGCCGAGCGCGCTCCCGACCTGGAGCCGCTGCACTCACTGGAAATCCAGCCCGGAGGCCGGGACCGGAAGTAGGCCCCGTGCTGGCCACTCCCACCTCCCGACCGCCGCGGCTGGAGCGAAGATTCCTCCCGCCAGCCTCTGCAGCAGCCAGACGCTGCTGCTGCGCTGCACTCTGTGGAGGGTCCCTGGAGGGGCTCTTACATCTCCTCCTCGCCCCCCCCACGCCCGGGGAATACCTGCGGGGGGGGCCGCGACTGGCGCCCGCCGCTGCTGGGGGGACGAGGGGGCAAGCGCCGACGGGTTAACCCCGGCAGCCCTGATGTGGGACTGCACTGCCAGGGGCCCGTGCGCTGCAACCGCTGCCTGGATCAAACGCTGCAGGTCCTGGAGGTCCGCCATGGAGGTGATCGTTCGGCGTCCGGAAACAGAAGAGGAGGTAACTCTTCCCTCTCCCAGACTAACCCTTTCCCTACTCCTCCTCTTCCTCCCAGGCTAAGACCATCCCCAAATGCCATATTAGGCATACACACAACTGTCCCTATTAACCCCATCACTCCCTACCCTCCCCCTTGGTCATGTCACCCCTCCCCCCAAGTGGGTCCGTGGCTTTCTCGTCGCTCTGCAAGGGGGTTGGCATTACACACGGGGGATGCGGGTATTTGGTTTTTGGGATGATTGTTCATGACGCCACCCATGGGGTTGTGGTGATGGTGGACACCACTGCTGCGGTGAAGGTACGGGGACTCCCGGGAGCGGTGTAGTAGCGCAGCTAGGTGTTGACCCCTCCGTGGGTAAGGGATGTTGGTCCCGGGGCTCGGTCCGGCTGTGGGCAGAGGTGCATGGCGCAGTGTTGCGGTGCAGCGCGGTGCGGTGCCTGATGGCACTGTTGTACTCACGATTAAACCACACAGAGTCACTGGTAAACCAAACGGAGGAATGAACGGGGCCCGCAGCCGGCTGCAGCTTCCTAGTCGGGTTGGCAATGTCCGCCTTTCGCCTGCACTTGTGTTTGTAGTGTGACCACTGTTCCTGGGAACTGGTAGTCCGCTCGCCGGCGTGTATGTGTCGTATGTGTTGCCCGCAGACGCTGACCCTTGGATCTCTGGCCTCTGGCGGTGGCTACTATCCGGACGGGTTGGGCTGTTGCCTTCAAACGGGACTTTTGTGGGAATGAACCCCTGAGGTCCAGACCGCAATCAGTTAATTCGACTATGGTGGTGGCATATAGCCTAGTCGGGGTCTGAGTACCCTGCCTGGTGCTCCGGTATCCTGTTAGCTCCCCAGTTCAGTTCCGGCGGGCCACTATCCTGTCCTTGTCCCTTACGGTTCCGCTGATAGTATTCCCGGTCTCCTTCAGGCGGTCACTGCCGTCTGCCTGCCTGACTGTTTGAACCGTCTGTCCACACTGACTGTCTGAACTCAACTGCTTACTGTTTTCCTGCCTCAGGCCAGCAGACTCCTCGGGCTGTGTGTCTTTCCGCCTGACTCCGCCCACCTGGTGTGCCTGTCTAACACTGAGGGAGGCAATTGTCGCGGGCAAGGAGGGGGCCGTCGCCGCTGCGCTCTCTCGCTGGTGTCGCGGGCGGGGAGGAGGGTGTCAGCACACCGCGCTCACCCCTTCTGCTCGGGTCCGGCGGCTGCCGCTGCTCAGTGGTGGCTCGAGCTGTGGGCCGGATCCCGGGGGTTCTCGAGCGGCGCTCCTCGCCCGTGAGTGAAAGGGGGATTTGGGGTGTTGGGATAATGTCCGTGACGCCACCCACGGTTGTGGTGATTTGTAGCACCACCGCTGCTCAATACGGGGGTCCCCGGGGTTGGTGATGTGGAGCAGCTAGGTGTTGTGTTGCCCCTCTGTGGGTAGGGGGTTGGTGATCCCGGGGCCCGGTGATGATAAGTAGGATGCAGGGCCTGGTGGGCGCAGGGACGCGGGGGGCAGCGCTGTGCCTTGCGGCACTGTGGTACTCACTCAGCCTGAGACAGTGACACAGTTCTCGGTAAACAAACGGCTGGTTGGTCGGTCCCACGGACGGCTGCACTTGCTCACCCAGTCGGTAGCGGTGATGTCCCTTTTCCTTGCACCTAATGTTGTCTGTTGGTCGCGATGGGTTCCCACCGGTAACCCGCTCCCCGGCTTCAAGCTGGACCGGAGGAGCTCTACTCTTTGCCCGCAGGCGCTGGCCCTCAGAAACTGGTGCCCTGGCGATGGCGGTGTCTCTGTTGTACAGGTTGGGCTGTTGCCTTCACTCGGGACTTGGTTGTTGGGGGATCTACGTCCCCTTCACTGACGGATTTGGCAAGTTTGGCGACTCCTAGCCTTGCCGGGGTCCGAGAGGCCCCTGCCCTGGTGCTGACTGTCTTTTGGTACGCTGCTCCAGACCGCCGGGTCACTACCCATCCGCGGTCCTTCCAGGAACTTCCAAATGGTCACCCCTTCAGACAATCACCACTGTTGCTGACCTTGCTGACCCTGTCCTGCACACAGCTGGACACACTTCAAGCTTTCCTTCTGTAACTGTTCTCACTTTCCTTCAGCTTCTCCTACTCCTCCTCTACCACTTCCACTTCACTTCACTACTTTCACTTCCTTAGCTCATCTTAGCTGTTTACTCCTCTCCCTTCCTAGCTTGACTCCTCTCTAGCCCTCAGCTAGACTTCAACTGCTGGTTTTTCCCGCCTCCAGAGCTGTGCACTCCTCGGTGGGCGGAGCCAACCGCCTGGCCCACCCCCTGGTGTGAACATTAGCCTCTGGAGGAAGGCAACAAGGATTTTAGTTTAGCTTTGGTGTTCCTAACTGGGATGTAGGGTGTGTTGGTGCAGTGACCTGTGACCCCTGGCTTGCCCAGGGCGTCACACTGGCGCTCGGGTCCGGCGCTGCTGCAGCCTGCTGCTTGCTGCTCGCTGCTCGGTGGCTCGAGCGGTGGGCCGGATCCGGGGACTTGAGCGGCACTCCTCGCCCGTGAGTGAAAGGGGGTAGTTTTTGGGATTGGGGAAGTCAGTTCGTGACGCCACCCACGGTTTGTGGTGAGGTTGGGACACCACCGCTGCTCTGGACGGGGATCCCGGGAGCGATGACGAGGAGCAGCCGAGATGTTTCTCTCCCCTCCGTGGGTAGGGGGTTTGGGTGGTCCCGGGGCCCGGTTGGGGTGACTGGAGAGTAGATGGCAGGGTTTGGTGAGGTGCAGGGTCGCGGGGGGCAGCGCGGTGCCAGACGGCACTGTGGTACTCACTCAGCCAGTAACGTACACGGAGTCTCTGGTAAAACAAACGGCTGGATGGACGGGTTCCGCAGACGGCTGCGGTGGTCACTCCCGGTAGGTTGGCGGTGACTGCCTTTCCCTGCACCTGTAGTGTGTTTTCAGCCCCAATGGCTTCCCACCGGTAACCCGCTCCCCAGCGTGGATAGATGCCGAGGGAGCCCCTTTTGCCCGCAGGCTCTGGCTGTGGGAACTGTAGCCTTGGCGGTGACTGTATTTCCCTTCACGGTTGAGCGGTTGCCTTCAATCGGGTCTTTGCTGCTGGGAAACCCCGGAGGTTCCCGTCGCTAACGGATTTGACCGGTTTTACGGCGACTCCAAGCCTGGTCGGGGTCCGTAGGCCCTGCCGAATGGTGCTGGCTTCTCTTCGCTCCCCATTTCGGTACCGGCGGGCCACCGCCCGTCCCCGGTCCTACGGTTCCGCGTCGATCGGCCCCTCCTGCAGACGGTCACCACCGTCTGCCAACCTTGCTGTAGGTGCCTGGGCCACGTACCCGGACACGGTCAGTCTGCTCCTCCACTACTACTTTACTCCTCTCCCTCTCTACTCCACAACTACTCTCTAGCTCTGCCCGAGCTCAACTCCCTTCCTTTCCCGCCTCCAGGACTGTGTACTCCTCAGTGGGTGGGGCCAACCGCCTGGCTCCACCCCACCTGGTGTGGACATCAGCCCCTGGAGGAAGGCAACAAGGATTTGTGTGTGACTGATGTGCCTAACCGGGGTGTGGGGTGTGTTGTTGCAGTACCTGTGACGTCCTGGCTTGTCCAGGGCACCACACAATCAGGTCTTTGTGTATGACTGGTGGTACCTTTCTAGTGTGGGGGTGTATGTGGTGAGTGTTGTGACCTGTGACCCCTGGGGTCCAGGGCGTCACACTACCACCTCCAGCAACATTTTTCTCTGAAATCTGGGGGGGACCAAGGCCTCTTTGGTGCGGTCATCAGTACAGATGAAAAAGCATGCAGGTAAGATCACCTGGATCCTCCACTTGTTCCAGCCTGGAGACAAGGTATGCTTCACTTCCAGAAATGTCCATCTCATGATGCCTTCCTACAAGTTGGGTCCCCACTTTATTGGTCTCTTCGAGGTTCTCCAGAAGATTAATGCCGTGTCCTATAAACTGAAGCTTCCGGCCTCCTTACGCATCCCCAATTCCTTCCACGTGTCTCTGCTCAAGCCTTTCACCATGAGCCACTACTTCAAGACATCAGGGTCTTGGTATCCTGCCTTCACCAGTCAGCTCAGGAGACGTATTTGAGATAGAAAACATCCTGGCTATGAAAAAGGTGAAATGTAAAACTCTTCTCTTAGTGGATTGGAAAAGTTTTGGCTCTGAGGAAAGGTCATGGCAGCTCAAAGAGAATATTAATGTCCCTCTACTCCTAAAGAGATTCTTTTCGGGCTTCGAAAAAAGGTATGTAAGGGGGAGGCTCTGTTCGAGCCATCCTACCTGCACCTAGGCCTGTGCCTCCATCCTCAACCCCTGAGGTCAGCTGCCAGAGTGCCAAAATATGCCCTGGGGTAGCACTTGGTGGCTGGCTTCCTGCACATGCCTATCCTCACCATAAGAGGCTCTAGTGAAGACCAAGTAGTCACTTAGTTACTCCCTTCCAGGGTGAGCCGATGCTGTGGCACATTGGGTCCACACCCACCTGCATTACAGTGACTTGAATATCTCTTGTTTGAAATAGTACATGCGCATCGAGCGCTGTCAATATATTCCACAATTGGTATGAGCCTTAGCCTGTTCGGTTCAGGCTCGGTAACCTGAGCACTTTCCCCAAAAGTCGGTAATGTTTGTTTTTGTTCGATCACTAAAGGCCGCTTTACATGCAGCGACATCACTAACGATCGCACCCGCCCCCATCGTGCGTGCATCACGGGCAAATCGCTGCCTGTGGCGAACAATATCGCTAGTACGCGTCACACGCACTTACCTTCCTAATGACGTCGCTGTGGCTGGCGAACAACCTCTTCGTTAAGGGGGCGGTTCGTTCAGCGTCACAGCGATGTCACTCAGCGGGCCACCAATAGAAACAGAGGGGCGGAGACCAGCCGCATTAATGTCACTCCCACCTCGTTGCCGGAGGACGCAGGAACGCTGTTGTTCGTCATTCCCGGGGTATCACACGTAGCGATGTGTGCTGCCTCAGGAACGACGAACAACCTGCGTCCAAAATGAGCAATGATATTTCGGAAAGGAACGACGTGTCAACAATCAACTATTTTTGCCGTTTTTTGGATCGTTAGCGGTCGCTCGTAGGTGTCACACGCAACGACGTCGCTAACGAGGGCGGATGTGTGTCACGAATTACGTGACCCCAACAACATCTCGTTAGCAATGTCGTTGCGTGTAAAGCGGCCTTAATCGTGTTTTAAAAAAATACTTTTCTAATAACATGTTATGCTTTTCTATAGGATTGTGTGGTATGATGAATGAGGGGGATGTGTTTAATGAGTGGAGGTGGTGGGCACTCGGGAGAAGCCAGATGTGCGCGGCGCCATTTCTTTTTCTTAACTTTATTTGCGGATGTTCCTGCAGCCAATCACGGTGCAGCAAACATCCACAAGGTTCAGACACAAGGGCTTGTGTAATATGCTGACAAATCACATGTCTGCCGGCACTACACTAGAAGACACAAAACAGAGCGCCCCCTAGAGGCTCCTAGGCGATTATGCAAAATCTCATCTACTAAGTGCCATTTATAACTCTACTGTCTCCTTATGTGGCGGGGGTGGCTTTTAGCTATTGCACCCCCGATTCTAATAAATACAATGGGGCAGGTTTATCAAAGCTGTCTAAAAGATAAACGTGTTTGTTGCCAAAGCCACCAATCACAGGACAGATTTCATTTTACCAGACATTTCTGAAAAATGAAAGCTGAGCTTTGATTGGTTGAATTGGGAAACAGAGACAGTTTTAAGAAATGAAACCTAATGAGTGAGTATTGATGGGACGGAGTAACATCAGGGGGTTCTGGTCGGTAGTAGAGTAGTATTTTTCTAGTTTTATTTTAAGACCTCAATGGAACGATTTTAACAATAAAACATAGTGGACAATTTGTTTAAGACCTTTCCAACGTAGGATACCATAGTACATCGAATTTCAGACCACTACTTTAAGGGCCTCTGCCATTTTGGTACTATAAAGTATGTGGCTGGCCTTAAAGAGAATCTGACAGCGGGTTTTCGCTATGTCATCTGAGCATAATGTAGGGTCAGAGACACTGATTCCAGAGATGTGTCAGTTACAGGGCTGCCTGGTGCCATTTTGATTAAAAATTGTTTTATCTGCAGCAGATCTAGCAGTTCTCTGAATGCTGAGCCCAGTACAACCCCGCCCACGCCACTGATTATCAGCTTACTGTGTACACTCTGCATAGGCAGAAAGCTGCCAATCAGTGGTGGGAGTGGAGTTATACAGAAGTCATGAAGATAGAGGACTACATATCAACAGGTTTGCTAGTCCTCTAGTGATAATCACCTGCTGAGATAGATATATATATACAGTATATACACGGTGGTCCAAAAGTAGGTGGACAGTATGTGTAACAGGGTTATGAAGGGGGAGATTTATCCCTTTATTTAGCCCTTAGCAACCAATCAGATTACACTTTGAATTCTTCACAGACTTTTTTGAAAATGAAAGGTGGAATCTGATTGGTTGCTAAGGGCAACTGAGTCAGTTTCACTTTACACCATGTCTGATAACCCTACTACACATACTGTCCACCTACCCTGTATATATATTAGGATGGTCAAAGTAGGTGGACAGTATTTGTAGTAGGGTTATCAGACATGGTGTAAAGTGAAACTGACTCAGTTGCCCTTAGCAACCAATCAGATTCCACTTTTCATTCTTCACAGACTCTTTGGAAAATTAAAGGTACAATCTGATTGGTTGCTAAGGGCAAGTGAGTCAGTTTCACTTTACACCATGTTTGATTGTTTGTTAACCCTATTTCACATTCTGCCCACCTACTTTTGGACCACCCTGTATATATACATTATATATATATATATATATTATATATATATATATATATATATATATATATATATATATATATATATATATATATATATTTATAAACACTACACTAGTGATGTATTGCTGGAAAAAGGGTCTCTGCCCCTACATCATGCTGTTCTCAGATTAGGCGAAACATATGTTGGGGTGACGGGACGTGGAGTGAGTCCTTTGTAAGTATTGTGCAGTCTGTTTCTCATGCCTCCTATAACTATTTAATGAATACGGCTGATGTCCGTCACCTTAAACAGGGAGAAACTTGTATGGGGCACATTGTGCAATACTAACAGGCTTATGTTAATCAGTGATTAGAGCATTGCACTTGGCACTTTCTATCAGCACTTTAGGCTGCAATACAGGGCTTTTTTCATGGGTGTTATATATTAATACATGTAAATACCAATCAGACATTGTGTGTTGTGTCATGGTGGCAGCACAGTCCATCAGTAAGTTCACCTGACATCACAGCTGGCAGCTCACACATAGTGTACAACCATCAGAAGTGACCTCATCTGAACTCAGTACTGGACTGTCACACTGAGTGACACCACGGCAGTGCAGGCCAATGGTCTAGTAACTGTGAGGCCCTAAAAACTTAAATGTGCCTTTAAGGTAGACTTTAAGGTTACTGGAATTCCCAGCTGTTGGTGACGCGCCCACGGGGTCTGTGGTTACCCGTTACTGGGCCGCGGTTCAGCTTCTGGGACGCTGCGGTGGCCAGGCCTGGTTTTGTGACCTCGGCGGTGTAAATAACGATGGGGATGATGGAAGTAGTTATTCGTGGCGCCACCTGTGTTGTGCGGCCAGTTATCAGCCACCGCTGCAGGAAGTGTCTCACTTCTGGGGTAGATGGTGACGCAGCTCGGGTGTTGCAGCTCTCCACAGGTAGAGCTTGGCCCCAGGGAAAATGTTAGTGGTAGTAGTCGCCTATGGCGCAGGGGCGCGATGTTGGGAGCGCCGGCAATGATGGGGCAACACAGAGGGTGCAGTTCAAGTTCTTTACTCACTGAAGTCACCGCCTTTGGACTGCCGTACACCGCTGTGATGGGCTCCAGCCGATCGCGGATAGTTTGGAGGTCAATGTCAGTGTTTCCCTCTGTGTGTCCTTTGAAATGGTCTTCCCTCTGTGACGCCCTGGGCAAGCCAGGGGTCACAGGTCACAACACCACCACACCCCACACCCCAGGTAGGCACATCACAGCTAAACTACAAATCCTTGTTGCCTTCCCCCAGAGGCTGATGATTCACACCAGGGGGTGGGCCAGGCGGTTGGCTCCGCCCACCGAGGAGGACACAGCTCTGGAGGCGGGAAGAACCAGGCAGTTTAGCCCAGGCAGGGCAAGAGTGAAGGAGAGCCTAGACAGGGCTAAAGTAAACAGCTAAGTGAAAGGAGTGAAAGTAGAAAAGTGAAAAAGGAGGAAAGCAAGTGAGGTGACAAGAAGGAAGGAAAGCCTGAAGGGTCCAGCTTTGTGTAGGGCCAGATCAGCAAGGTCAGCGACGGCGGTGACTGTCTGGAGGGGGACCGTTTGGAAGTTCCTGGAAGGACCCCGTTGGCTGTGTGCCCGGCGGTCTGGAGCAGTGTTCCGAAGGACAGTCAGCACCAGGGCAGGGGCCTCTCGGACCCCGGCAAGGCTAGGAGTCGCCAAATTTGCCAAATCCGTCAGTGAAGGGGACGTAGATCCCCCAACAACCAAGTCCCGATTGAAGGCAACAGCCCAACCAGAATAGGAGAGACACCGCCACCGCCACGGCACCAGTTTCTCGGGGCCAGCGCCTGCGGGCAAAGTGTAGGGCTCCTCCGGCCCAGATTGAATCCGGGTAGCGGGTAACCGGATGGAATCCACCGCTACCACAAGTCAACCAAAGGTGCAAGGAAGAGGGACATCACCGTCACCTACCGGGAGTGCAGGTGCAGCCGTCCGTGGGACCGTCCTACCAGCCGTTTGGTTTACCGTAAAACTGTGTCCACGTCTCAGGCTGAGTGAGTACAGCGCTGCCCCCGCGCCCACCAGGCCCTGCACCTCCCAAACCATCACCGGGCCCCGGGATCACCAACCCCTACCCACGGAGGGGCAACACAACACCTGGCTGCTCCGCATCACCATCCCCGGGATTCCCATATTGAGCAGCGGTGGTGAAATCACCACAACCGTGGGTGGCGTCACGGACAATAAACAATTCCCACACCCAACAAACCCCTTTCACTCACGGGCGAGGAGCGCCGCTCGAGAAACCCCCGGGATCCGGCCCACAGCTCGAGCCACCACTGAGCAGCGGCAGTCGCCGGACCCGAGCAGAAGGGGTGAGCGTAGTGTGCTGACACCCTCCTCCCCGCCCGCGACAACTTGGCGTCACGAACAGGATCTTACCGCTCTGCCGTCTGGTAGAGGTGCGCCTTGTTACCGCCGGAGGTATCTGGCAGAAAAATTTCAGAAGCCGCCATCTTTGGCGCGAAAAGTTCCCGCTCGAGCGTCTTCTCGAGTAGCAGAGGCGCGAAGGCCAAAACCCCGCCCCGAGAGAGGAGGGGCCGGAAAGAGCTAAGGGGGACGCGATGGCGGCCGGCGGCATGTAGTCGCAGCTATAAAAGCAGGGACGCCAGGACCCTGCAAGGATACCGTTCCTGGAAGGAAGAGAGAAAGTCACCATGTGGATGCCGTCCCGAAACACCGTGGCCCCCGCGCCGGGAACCGCAGCGTGGGTGGAAATCCGGACCGCGCAGCTCCATCTAAGGCTGCAGGTCAAGATGCAGCTCCTCTTGGAGGAGTGGGAGACCGACATGGCGGACGTTATAGCCACCGTGCGGAGACGCGAGGAGGAAGCGGAGGAAGGGAGGGTGAGTGACCCACGCCCCTATGTCCCGGAGGGATCGGTCGCTGCGGCTGAGGGACCCGGTCCAAGCCCTCTCCCCCCGTTGCCTCCCTCGCCACCCGTCTCGGGGGCCGTGACCCCGCCACTAGGCCCGCTACCACCGCAACCGGTAGCGATACCCAGCCCGTCCGCCCCAGCGGACCGACCTGTAGCCGGAGCCCGTAGCAAACCGGAGGTGTTGCCATGGAAGGCTCCGAAGATTGTACTAGAGACAGTTCCCGAGCCGGAGCCGATGACCCGCTCCGAGCCGAAGGCCCAGCTACGGAAAGCCCCTGTGCCCATCCCCCACACCTCGGCTGAGGTAGCGCCGGGTTGTTGCTGCAAGGCAGCGCCCAAGGCCAAGACACCGCGGGATACGCCGCCTACCTTCCTGACAGTGGGTAACGTTCTGGATGTCCCACGGGGCCCGACCCGTGCGCCGGCGCTGGCAGCAGCGCCGTATTGGGATAGGGAGCCGACATCGCTGGGCCTGGAGATCGCGGAGAGGGAGAGAAGGAAAGCCGAGCTGGTGGCCCGAGCCATTCGGGAGAAAGAAAATCTTCGGCAAGCGACCTTCCGTGTCCGGGGCCCGTTGTACGAGGGGCAGGTGAGGCGGTTTGATGTCCGCCGGGGCTACGGGTTTATATATGAACCGGGCCTGGAGGCCGAAGTGTTTGTAGCCCGGCGGGATGTGAATGCCCACCTGCCCGAGGAGCATCCTGGCCGTAACCTCATGCCGGGAGACATGGTGCGGTACACCCGACACTGCGGAGAGAGGGGGTGGTTTGCCCTGGATGTGAAGCTCAGGGGCAGCAAAGAGAGCAAGTTGAGCTCTGCACCCCCTCCCTCGGATGAAGCAGCAGAAGGACCGGAGTAGGGCAGCGGATGCCCGTTGCACCGTCCCCGTTGGGACCACCAGAAGTTTGTTTGGTTAAAAGTTGAAAATGAAAAATGATTGATCCAAGAAGAAGTTACCTGATTGTCTGTAGTGATTGAACCGGCCGGAGCCGGCACCGTTGTCCCAGTGGGGACCGTTTAAAGTTTTGCATGGGAACTATCCATGGACAAGCCCGTGAACTTGCAGGGCAACCACAAACGTTAGTGGCTTGTAAATATGTTGTTTACCGTTACCGTTTTCCGCAATGCCGCCTCCGGGGAGGCAGGTTGGAGGGAGGGCCCTCAGCGGAGCAGGCTGGGGCCCAGCCACCACAGGAACCGGTGGCTACCCTCTGGAGGGAAGGACAGATCCCGCTCGGGTACCGTGTGCTGGACTGTGGGTCAAGGGGTGCTGCCTGGGCTTTAGGGGCAGCATCAGGGCCAGGTTGCTTGGGTGGGAGAGAGCGGAAACCGTAACCGTAAACCGTTATGCAACGTTTAAGAAATGTGCCTCCCGTCTTGGGAAGAGTTATTATTAAAAATGTATATATGTTAATTCCCAAATGTTATCTTTTTCAGAAAAATAAAACCGGTGTAGGACGGCAGCCCGCGGACGGTCTGCATTTTGCTAAGGGGGAATGTGACGCCCTGGGCAAGCCAGGGGTCACAGGTCACAACACCACCACACCCCACACCCCAGGTAGGCACATCACAGCTAAACTACAAATCCTTGTTGCCTTCCCCCAGAGGCTGATGATTCACACCAGGGGGTGGGCCAGGCGGTTGGCTCCGCCCACCGAGGAGGACACAGCTCTGGAGGCGGGAAGAACCAGGCAGTTTAGCCCAGGCAGGGCAAGAGTGAAGGAGAGCCTAGACAGGGCTAAAGTAAACAGCTAAGTGAAAGGAGTGAAAGTAGAAAAGTGAAAAAGGAGGAAAGCAAGTGAGGTGACAAGAAGGAAGGAAAGCCTGAAGGGTCCAGCTTTGTGTAGGGCCAGATCAGCAAGGTCAGCGACGGCGGTGACTGTCTGGAGGGGGACCGTTTGGAAGTTCCTGGAAGGACCCCGTTGGCTGTGTGCCCGGCGGTCTGGAGCAGTGTTCCGAAGGACAGTCAGCACCAGGGCAGGGGCCTCTCGGACCCCGGCAAGGCTAGGAGTCGCCAAATTTGCCAAATCCGTCAGTGAAGGGGACGTAGATCCCCCAACAACCAAGTCCCGATTGAAGGCAACAGCCCAACCAGAATAGGAGAGACACCGCCACCGCCACGGGACCAGTTTCTCGGGGCCAGCGCCTGCGGGCAAAGTGTAGGGCTCCTCCGGCCCAGATTGAAGCCGGGGAGCGGGTAACCGGAGGGAATCCACCGCTACAACAAGTCAACCAAAGGTGCAAGGAAGAGGGACATCACCGTCACCTACCGGGAGTGCAGGTGCAGCCATCCGTGGGACCGTCCTACCAGCCGTTTGGTTTACCGTAAAACTGTGTCCACGTCTCAGGCTGAGTGAGTACCACAGTGCCGCAAGGCACAGCGCTGCCCCCGCGCCCCTGCGCCCACCAGGCCCTGCACCTCCCAAACCATCACCGGGCCCCGGGATCACCAACCCCTACCCACGGAGGGGCAACACAACACCTGGCTGCTCCGCATCACCATCCCCGGGATTCCCATATTGAGCAGCGGTGGTGAAATCACCACAACCGTGGGTGGCGTCACGGACAATAAACAATTCCCACACCCAACAAACCCCTTTCACTCACGGGCGAGGAGCGCCGCTCGAGAAACCCCCGGGATCCGGCCCACAGCTCGAGCCACCACTGAGCAGCGGCAGCCGCCGGACCCGAGCAGAAGGGGTGAGCGTAGTGTGCTGACACCCTCCTCCCCGCCCGCGACACCTCCACCCCAGCTCCTGGGCCGTGGAATTGGTCACGGGTGCCTGCTGCACTCCCCGCGAGTCCTGAGATCCCCCTTCTTCCCAAGAACCCGGGTCGAGCCTCCAGCTCCGGTCCACAGGCCCCTCTCTGTCCTTGTCGCTTCTGACTGACACGTGTTCCTGAGTCCGACTTGGCGCGGACCGCTGCCTGGTGCTGAGTTCTGTGTGAGATGGCTCCTAACTTCCCTTGCAGGTGCCCCAGCTCCCGGGTTGCTGAACTAGTTTTCAAGAGGTCCCATATCTCGTGATGGCCACCCCCAGCACCTACCCTAGCCTAAGTCCCAGTGACAGAGCTCCCGTGTTTATGTGTTGGATGTATTATGGTGGTTTACCGGTGATAACCTCCTCCGTATCCAAGATAAATACTGCACCTCGGGTGAGGTACAGTACCTTGTGGTGCCTGAAGCCGCAGAGGTGCCACATTGGGAAACCAGGAAGCTGTGAAATCTTGCGAACCAGTGTGCACAGCCTCCAGATGTCCAACAGCTGAGAGCGCTACGATCTTCAAAGGCTTCCTGAAAGGACTCTTTAAGGTTTACAGGCCTCTCAGTTACCGGACAGTAGGACTGCTATGACGCTGTGTTCTGCAATCCAACAGTCCGGCAATCCAGCAGACAGGCCACCAGAGTTCACATTCAGGGGCTCCCTCGCTGCTCTCAGTGAACTCATTTGAACAGAGTTCACTGAAGGCAGCCCCCAAGTGACTTGACTGACATCACCACTTCTCACAGCCGGGTCACCTGCTGCCCTGAGTGTGTCCCAGGAACTGCAGTGATAGGTCACGTTTTCCATCACTGCAACTTCTGGATGTAGCAGAGCCGAGATCGTTGTGGGACGTCATGTGGATTACCTCAGACTTGCGGGGGTGTTTTGCGGATTAGTAAATTGGTGAAAGAGGGTGTGTTTTTATATCAAATAAATTATGTTTGTGTTTTTTTTTTCTTTTTACTTACAGGGTTGGTAATTGGGGGGTTCCGTAGACACCTCTCCATTACCAACCCTGGGCTCAATGGTATCAACCCAATATATTACTACAATTGCCACTGTACCAGTGCAATTCGGGATGAGCCAGGTAAATCGCCAGAATTGACACATCTTATGGATGCACCAGTTGTGGGGTGGCTCCAGGCTACTATTTTCAGGCTGGGCAGTGCCCAATAACCATGGACCTTCCCAGCCTGAATGGGCTGGAGCCCACATCCTTTTTTTATTATTTTTTGCTGTGTGCATAAACGTTAAGGCGTCCATGAATTTTTTGAAGCTGAATAAAGTACTCCTTATTATTTTGACTGTCATTTTCATCATTTAATAGTTCACAGTGAATGCAGCTGATTTCTTGATATCAGAATTATGGGTTGTAGTCATGGATCACTTATAATCCTAATGATTTATTATGGTTTACCAATTTGTCCGTAGAAAAAATAAAAAGTTGGGTTGGCCACCATGTTTCCCCTCTCCTAAGTCCTAGCTGGGGATATTATTCCCATGGGTGCAAATCCACTTTCCAGATAATTATCTATCAGGTATATATGACATCATTTTGATATGCCGGAAATGTCTCCAATAGTGATACCCCTTTAAGGTTTTTTTTCGGCACTTGGGAGTAATTCACCGGGACACTGTGGTGCTCGGAATAGGACAGGTTCTTCTATAATGGTTCCTTGAAATCTTCTGCACACATCTGAAGGGGACTGGCTGGTAACGACTCCTGGGGGGAATTGCCCCTTTGCCCCCTGCACAATCTGGTCCTGGTCCACAGCCAGCCTTTACCTCTTTCCAGGTGTGATGTGGTGTGTGCGTCCTGTCTACTATCAGGTTACGATAGTGTAGGAATCATTACACAGGGTGAGTGAGGCTCAGGATGGACATGCCCCCACGCCCTCCCCTTTATAACACTCAGTGCTCGGCTGTGCCCTGTCAGGTGCGTGTGACCTCTTCCCATAGACAGGACGCCGGCTGCTGACACTACAGGTAATATAACTCACTGTTCATTGTATTCTATTCATTCTTTATATCCTATGTCCTCTACTCTCTGATCCGTCACATTCTCTCTATTACCTTTCCATTTATCTACAGTATAATATTCGTCATCTCACTTTTTTGCCTTTTATCTGCACTTTTTATAAAGGGCGTCTCAATAAACCCAAAATTCTTTGCAGATTATAGGGACTGGGGCTAAGATTTATTTTCAATTACTTTATATCCTAATATCATGTATTATACACTGGAGATCAAAGTTAGAGAACAATGTTTGATCTGTTGCTTTTTCAGAAATAATGTAATCTACATTGATGACCATGCTCCAGTTTCCTGTAAGGGGTGCACCATGCCACTAGAACAGTGTTTTACAAAAGATCCAAAGTTTATCCTCATAAAACCTTTTATTTTGCTCAAAACGTGGTGATGATTAGAGAACAGCAATGACTGTAGCACAAACAGAGATGATCAGTAAATGTTCTGCAGGTAACAACAGTCACAATCAGTAGGACGTGCACCGGCCGTCGCTGAGAATGACTTCAGCACATCTGTGGCCACAGGACATCACTAGTCTCTCACACTGCTCCGGTGGGATTCTGGTCCACTCTTCTTCTAGTCTCTCCCACAGTTCTTTGACTATTGTGGGTTTCTTCTCCATACCTTTTTCACCAAGGATTTTCCAGAGGTTTTCTATTGGGTTTGGATCAGGACTCTGGGCTGTGGCCATTTCATTGTTTCAATGTTTTCTGTTTCAAGGACCTGCTGTGTGACAGGGGGCATTGTCCTGCATGAAAATTGCTGCTGATTGTGTGATGAACGCAGGTAAGGAACCACGTGTTGTGAAGTAGGTTTTGATCCACACTTGTATTCACTCTGACATGTAGCTGTATGAAAGTTCCAACTCCAGCTGCAGAAAACATTCCCCAAACCATGACGCTTTCTCCACCACCTTTCACTGACTTCTTAACACACAGTGGGTTCAGTCTTTCCACAGTTTATCGATGAACATAATGTTTCCCATCAGACCCAAATAAACTAAACTTGCTTTCATCACTAAAATGAACTGCGGAGCACTTCTCCTCTGTGCACACAACATGCTGCTCACTAAAGGTGAGTCTAGCCTTGTGATTCTTTCTGCTGAGAGGTTTGGGCTTTCAGTCCAAATGCTCTTAAACGTCGTGACACAGTATGACGAGACAGATCCTTACCCTGTTCAATGCTGAACTGGCGAGCAATTCCAGCTGCACTGTGAAACGATTACCAATGGAGATTCTCCACATTGTCCTCTCTTGCATTTGTCTTTCGAGGGCGACCACCCTTCTTGGGGGACTGGAAAGAGCTTGTGATGTAAAGATGCAATATTTTTGAAATCATAGACTTGGAACGACAAACTTCTCTTGTTATGGCTGATAGGATCACTCCTTTGGCCTTCATCTGGACAACCTGCTGCCGGAGGCTTTCAGTCACTTTGGAATGGCACACCATTTTTGAAAAGTTAGTGCAAACTGAAGAGTTAGGCTGCCAGTTACATAGGGTTTGTCAGATAATCAAGGAAATTAGCACCAGGGGCAGATTAACACAAATAACTTGCAGGGATCTGAAAGTGTTCTCTATTGTTTATCCGTGTCTTTTTCATTTATCTCATTTACATTTTTATTATGTGATTTACAATAAATTCAATTTATCACATAAGCAGAAAATCCTGTGAGTTTCCTCATGTTAGGATATAATCACGTAGGACGACACAATGACCGCAACATTTAGGAGATTGTGTGTTCTCTAATTTTGATCTCCAGTGTATATTCTTATGGATCTGCTACAACTTCGCGCTTTTCTCTCAGTTGCATTGTCCCTGCGACATTCTTGATCACAAGGCAGTCATCTTGTCTTTGATTTTCTCAAGTTTGGGTTATACCCCGGTGTAAATGTTGTTGTCGCGGGCGGAGGAGGGGACGCCGCGCCCTCCCTACTGCTCGGGTCCGGCTGCTGCTGCTGCTGCGGCCTCTGCTGCTCGGTGGCTCGAGCGATGGGCCGGATCCCGGGGACTCGAGCGGCGCTCCTCGCCCGTGAGTGAAAGGGGATTGGGATTTGGGATAGTTTATTGTCCGTGACGCCACCCACGGTTGTGGTGATGGAGTGGACACCACCGCTGCTCTGTTTGGGGGAGCCCGGGAGTGATGGTACGGAGCAGCCAGTTGTTGATTTGCCCCTCCGTGGGTAGGGGTCTTGGTGCTCCCGGTGGTGGGATTGGAATGGTGGACAGGCGGGAATGGGGCCTGTGGAGGTGCAGGGCCGCAGGGGCAGCGCTGTGCCGCACGGCACGGAGGTACTCACTCAGCCAGTAAACACGACACAGTTCTCGGTAAACAAACGGCTGGTTGGACGGGTCCCTCGAACGGTTCACGGTGCTGATGTTCCCTGCAGTTAGCGGTGAAGGTCTCTTCCCTGCACCTATGAAAGTCTCTTTGGTAGCGATGGGTCCCCACCGGTAACCCGCTCCCCAGCTTGGATATGAGCCGGAGGAGCTCCACTCTTGCCCGCAGGCGCTGGCCCTGGGAAACTGGTGCCTTGGCGGTGGCGGTGTCTCCCCTTAACGGTTGGACTGTTGCCTTCAACGGGACTTGGTTGTTGGGAGACAGTCGTCCCCTTTACTGACGGATTTGGCAAATTCGGCGACTCCAAGCCTTGCCGGGATCCGAAAGGCCCCTGCCCTGGTGCTGACTAATCTTCGTATACCGCTCCGGTACCGCCGGGTCACCACCCGTCCACGGTCCTTTCGGCAACCTCCAATCAGTCTCGCCTGCAGTCGGTCACCGCCGTCTGCCAACCTTGCTGTCTCAGTCCGGGGCACACACCCGGACCAACTTCAGGCTTGCTTAACTGTTTCTTTTTTACTTCTTTACTCCTCTTACAAGCTCCTCTCCTTTACTCCACTACCCCTTCACTTCCTTCTACCTCTTCCTCCTAAACTGCACTGCCTGGTTCTCCCGCCTCCAGGGCTGTGAACTCCTCGGTGGGCGGAGCCAACCGTCTGGCCCACCCCTTGGTGTGGACACCAGCCCCTGGAGGAAGGCAACAAGGATTTTAGTTTTGACCTTGTGTGTACCTGCAGGGAATGTGGGGTGCGTGTGGTGTTGTGACCTGTGACCCCTGGCTTGCCCAGGGCGTCACATTGTCATAAGAGAAAGAAGATTTATGAGGAGTCTGATGGACTCTCTATTTGAACAGCGCATGCGCTGTGAACAAATACTTATCTGTCTCGTCATTTATGACCCCACATACTGATTTATTTGGTAATTATCTTATATCCTAGTGTGTTATGTATCCGTACAGATCTAGTGTTCTTGCTACTGTTCCGCAAAGGTTCTTACCTGTTTCTTAAGGGGGCTTTACACGCACCCGCCCCCGTCATTTGTGCGTCACGGGCAAATCGCTGCCCGTGGCGCACAATATTGCTAGTACCCGTTACACGGACTTACCTTCCTAGCGACATCGCTGTGGCCGGCGAACTGCCTCTTTTCTAAGGGGGTGGTTTGTGCGGTGTCACAGCGACGTCACAAGGCAGGTGTGCACCCTGGACAAGCCAGGACGTCACAGGTACTGCAACAACACACCCCACACCCCGGTCAGGAACATCAAAGTCAGACACAAATCCTTGTTGCCTTCCTCCAGGGGCTGATGTCCACACCAGGTGGGGCGGAGCCAGGCGGTTGGCTCCTCCCACCGAGGAGTTCACAGTCCTGGAGGCGGGAAAAGAAGGGGAGATCGTAAAGAGGAGTGTAGACTGAGGGTCAGTGAAGTGGTAGTGGAGGAACTGACTGGCCGTGTCCGGGTACGTGGCCCGGGCACCTGACAGCAAGGTTGGCAGACGGTAGTGACCGTCTGCAGGAGAGGCCGATTGACGCACAACCGTAAGGACCGGGGATGGGCGGTGGCCTGCCGGTACCGGATCGAGGAGCGAAGAGAAGCCAGCACCATCCGGCAGGGCCTACGGACCCCGACCAGGCTAGGAGTCGCCGTTAAACCGGTCAAATCCATCAGCGATGGGAACCTCCCCTGTTTCCCAGCAGTAAAGACCCGACTGAAGGCAACCGTCCAAACCGTGAGGGAGAGAAAGCTACCGCCAGAGCTAGAGCTCCCAGGGCCAGAGCCTGCGGGCAAACAGGGGCTCCCTTAGCCAACCTACCGCTGGGGAGCGGGTTACCGGTGGGAAGCCATCGGGGCCGAGAACATAACACCGGTGCAGGGAGAGACAGTTACCGCCAACCTACCGGGAGTGACCGTCGCAGCCGTCTGTGGGACTCTTCCATCCAACCGTTTGTTTTACCAGAGACTCCGTGTGCGTTACTGGCTGAGTAAGTACCACCGTGCCGTCTGGCACTGCACTGCCCCGCGACCCTGCACCTGGCCAGGCCCCGCAATCCACCAAACAGATAACAACTCCGGGACCCGGGACTACTAAAATCCCCCTACCCACGGAGGGGAGAGAAACATCTCAGCTGCTCCCTGCCATCGCTCCCGGGATCCCCGTACAGAGCAGCGGTGGTGCCCCCACCTCACCACACACCGTGGGTGGCGTCACAAACCGACATCCCAAACACCAACAAACCACCCCTTTCACTCACGGGTGAGGAGCGCCGCTCGAGTCCCCGGATCCGGCCCACCGCTCGAGCCACCGAGCAGCAGCAGCGCCGGACCCGAGCGTGGTGAGCGCAGCACCTGGGCCGCCCACGACACAGGCGTCCAATAGAAGCGGAGGGGCGGAGAGCAGCCGCAGAAAGTCATGCTCACCTCGTTGCTGGAGGACGCAGGTACGGTTTTGTTCCTCGTTCTGAGGTGTCACACGTAGTGATGTGTGCTGCCGCAGTAACGATGAACAACCTGCGTCATGCACCAGCAACGACATTTGGGAAATGGACGACGTGTCAAAAATCAACAATTTGGTGAGTATTTTAAATCGTTAGCGGTTGCTCATATGTGTCACACGCAACGACGTCGCTAACGAGGCTGGATGTGCGTCACGAATTCCGTGACCCCAACGACATCTCGTTAGCGATGTTGTTGCGTGTAACGGGGCCTTTAGTCCCCTTTTCTGGCAACATACTTGATCACATATCAAACATCATGTCCTTGACTTCCCACTGTTCGGGTCATTCCTTCATTTACATGTTGTCGTAAGTGACATATAGTCAGTTTAATGCACTGTTTCTTACAAAGCATGCGCACTGTTTGTGCCGCGCATGCGCAGCTTGATAGCTGTGACGTCACATAGGAACACACAAACTAATCATTTTTTTAACTACTTTTATGTCTTAATTACAGAAGGGGAAAAAAGTGTGACTGCTGGAGGGAAACTGCGAATCGCCACTTACCTGTTGTCATCCCCTTCTTTTGGTTAGCTAAGCTGCCATGAGGTCATCGTTGCGATTTGACACACACACATGACATCACACCAGCCCAGGTAATCAAAAGAGAAGCCGCAGGTGACAGCAGGTAAGTAATGATTCTCAGGTCTCCCGTTCAGAGGACTTGGCTGGTGGAAATCAAGCCCTTAACATTTCTCCAATGTAAATGTTGTCATAAGGGACGGATATGCGGAAAGTCTGTTGCACTTCGTCTCCTAGCTCGTGCGCAATATTTGAACCGCGCATGCACTGTGAACAATTTCCTATCTGTGGCATCACTTATGACCCCATGTACATCAGATGAAGGCAAAATCACGCACATCATGTAAGGCAGGTGATCGGGCACGTTGCTGGAAGAAGGGACAAGTGTCATGAAGTTTTAATTACAAAAATAAATAATGTTAGATTTATAGTAATAAAAAAAAACAAAAAACCTTAGTCCCAGACAGCCCCTGGAATTTTATACTATGACTTAATAGGCGTCTGTACTCCAGTCATTGATTATTAAATATTAGCTTAAAGGGTCATTCCCATCTCCAAGATCCTATCCTAATATGTAGGAGCTGTAATAATAATAATAATAGCAAATTCCTCCTATTAGAAATGTAGTACAGTTCTCCTCTTATAGCCATGTCTCTTACCTCATGTGCAGGGCATTGCAGCTTAAGTATCCATGGTTACATCCATTCATATAGTGACAGTTAGTTGCTTGTGGTGGTAACCATGGATACCTAAGGTGCAATTCCCTGCACATGAGGCATAATTTGAGGTATTTTCTAATATTATTATTATTATTATTACACCTCCTATATATTGGATAGGATCTTGTAGATGGAAATAATTGTATACAGTAGACAAGTTGTCCAAACCCGCTGATTTTGGCCCGATCGGCTCATCATCTGATGTGTATGGTGGACTCCCCACTCTCCCGGGACAAGTGATGGGGTCAGAGAGCAGCTCCGATTGCATCAGTTTAACCTTTTAAATGTCACTGGAAAGTGTAACAGTCACATTAATAATTGTCTTCTGGATGGCAGCCAACACTCATGATGGCTATCCGCTCCCCTCATAACGTCTATCAGTTGCCATCGTCGTTTGGTGCCTTGGCTTCTGAAGGTCTCTGTACCTGCGAAGCGAGGTCTCTTATGGAGGCAAAAATTTCTTGCACAGGTCTCCTATGGGGACAAATGAAAAAAAAAACAAGCAAGCATTTGTTTGAAAATATACTATAATATAAATATACCTTATTTACCTTGAATGTAAATAGGAAAAAATAAAAAACAGCATAATTGATATTGCCCAAATGAATAAAGTATTAAAATATGTATTCCATATATTGAAAGATGAAAAGGGAAAAACAATACAAAATCCAGAAGTTGTATTTTTGGGTTATTGTAATTTCCCCTCAAAATTCAATAAGACCAGGGCTATACTGCCACTGTTTGTAGCGCTACTGATTGATATAATCCCTCTCAAGTGCTGTATCTTTCCCATGCGCTCTCGCTTCTCCCCTGTGCAGTCTCTCCCCTGTGCTTTGTTCTCCCTGTGTGCAATGTCTACTCTGTGCGTTTTCTCTCTCTCTCTCTTCTGTGCTCTCTCTTCTCCCTGCGTGTAATGTCTCCTCTGTTCTCTCTCCTCTCTGTGCTCTCTTCTCCCCCTGTGTGCAATGCCTCCTCTGTGCACTCTCGCTCTCATGAACTCTCTCTTCTCCCCTGTGTGATGGCTCTTCTGCGCTCTCTCTCCCCTGTGCAGTCTCTCCCTTGTGCACTCTTCTCCCTGTGTGCAATGTCTCATTTGTTCTCTCTCTCTTCTGTGCTCTCTCTTCTCCCCCTGTGTGATGGCTAATCTGTGCACTCTCTCTCTGTCCTGTGCGCTCTCTTCTCCCCATTTGTGATGTCTCCTCTGTGCTCTCTCTCTCCTGTACAGCCTCTCCCCTGTGCACTCTTCTACCTGTGTGCAATGTCTTCTTTGCACTCTCGCTCCTGTGCTCTCTTTTCTCCCCCTGTGTGATGTATCCTCTGTGCTCTCTCTTCCCTGTGCAGTCTCTCCCCTGTGCAGTCTTCTCTCTGTGTGCAATGTCTTCTTTGTGCTCTCTCTCTCTCCTGTGCCTTCTCTTCTCCCACTGTGTGATGTCTCCTCTGTGCTCTCTCTCTCTCCTGTACAGTCTTTCCCCTGTGCACTGTTCTACCTGTGTGCAATGCCTCCTATGTGTGCTCTCTCCCCAGTGCATTCTCTTCTCCCCTGTGTGATGTCTCCTCTGTGCTCTCCCTCCCATATGCAGTCTCTCCCCTGTGCACTCTTCTCCCTGTGTGCAATGTCTCTTTTGTGCTCTCTCTCTCCTGTGCTCTCTCTTCTCCCCCTGTGTGATGTCTCCTCTGTGCAGTCTCTCCCCTGTACAGTCTCTCCCCTGTGCACTCTTCTACCTGTGTGCAATGCCTCCTCCCCTGTGCAGTCTCTCCCCATGTGCTCTCTCTTCTCCCTCCTGTGTGATGATGAGCACAGAGTCCTTACTGCTGAGTGGTGTCCCAGGCCTAGCACTGCAGGAGATCACTGCTGACCGCAGATGTCAGGTGACATCACTGGTCTCTGCTCCTGGCTTATTACTATTCATAAGCCAGGAGTAGTCAGGACGCTGAGCTCATCATATGGTACAGAGAGACAGAATGCAGGAATGCAGCGCTGATGCTGTCCCTGACTGTGAGTGGGCCCCGCTGTTTATCTAGGGCCTCGGCTCTTGCCCGGGTGCGCTGAGTGGTGACATCGGCCCTGTGTGTATATTATATATACTAGCTGTACTACCCGGCTTCGCCCGGGTTAATAACTGCTGTTAACAAAATAGAATGTATTAACAAAAATTTATTCTGCACACAAGCACCACAAAAGAAATAGATATAAATGTAATTATATCTGTCTCCCTCTCTGTATATATCTCTCTGTCTCTCTCTCTGTCTCTTTCCCTGTCTGTCTCTGACTGTCTCTGTCTCTTTCTCCGTCTGTCTCAATCTCTTTCCCTGTCTATCTATCTCTTTCCCTGTCTGTCTATCTATCTCTGTCACTTTCCCTGTCTGTCTCTTTCCCTATCTGTCTCTTTCCCTCTCTTTCTCTTTTCCTCTTTCCCTCTGTCTCTTTGTCTGTGTCTGTCTCTTTACCTGTCTGTATCTGTCTCTTAACCTGTCTCTCTTTCCCTGTCAGTCTGTCTCTTTGTGTCTGTTGCTTACCCTGTCTATGTCTGTTTCTTACCCTGTCTGTGTCTGTCTCTTTCCCTGGCTGCACTGTGACACGCCAACATTCCATATAAGGGCGTGGCTGCGCATTCTTCTGAAGTTCTGGCTGCACTGTGGCTCCCAGCTCCATTCGCTTTAATGGAGGCAGGTTTTTGGTGATTAACTGTAAAGCCCGAGGTTAAAATTTCCCCTCAAAACATAGCCTATGACGCTCTCGGGGTCCAGAAGTGTGAGTGTGCAAAATTTTGTGGCTGTAGCTGCAACGGTGCAGATGCCAATCCCGGACATACATATACACACACACACACACACACACACACACACACACACACACACATACACACATTCAGCTTTATATATTAGATAGCTGTACTACCCGGCTTCACCCGGGTTAATAACTGCTGTTAATACATTCTATTTTGTTAACATTCCCGGAATAGAATGTATAAATAGAATATATTAACGCCCGGGATAGTAACTGTCTCTCTGTTTCTCTCCCTTTCTCCGTCTGTCTCCCCTTCTGTATATATCTCTCTGTCTCTCTCTCTCTATCTTTGTCTGTCTGTCTCTTTCCCTGTCTCTCTCTATCTCTTTGTTTGTCTGTCTCTTTCCCTGTCTGTCTCTGACTGTCTCTTTCTCCGTCTGTCTCAATCTCTTTCCTTGTCTGTCTATCTATCTCTGTCACTTTCCCTGTCTGTCTCTCTCTCTGTCTGTCTCTTTCCCTGTGTCTGTCTCTGTCTCTTTGTCTGTCTCTTTACCTGTCTGTCTCTTAACCTGTCTCTCTCTTTCCCTCTCTTTCCCTTTCTGTCTCTTTCCCTGTCAGTCTGTCTATTTGTCTGTGTCTGTCTCTTTGTGTTTGTCTCTTACCTTGTCTATGTCTGTTTCTTACCCTGTCTGTGTCTGCCTCTTTCCCTGTCTGTGTCTGTCTCTTTCCCTGGCTGCATTGTGACACTCCAACATTCCATATAAGGGCGTGGCTGTGCATTCTTCTGAAGCTGAAGTTCTGGCTGCACTGTGGCTCCCAGCTCCATTCGCTTTAATGGAGGCAGGGTTTTTGGCGAATAACTGTAAGGAGCGGGGTTAAAATTTCCCCTCAAAACATAGCCTATGACGCTCTTGGGGTCCAGAAGTGTGAGTGTGCAAAATTTTGTGGCTGTAGCTGCGACAGTGCGGATGCCAATCCTGGACATACACACACACATACACACACACACACACAAACACATTCAGCTTTATATATTATATATATATATATATATATATATATATATATATATACACACACACAGTATTATGTGTGTATATATTTGTATATTTAATATTTTTTTTTTGCTTTTATATATATATATATATATATATATATATATATATATATTTAATGTAAACTTTGAAAGTTTAATATCATTGTAATGGTACTGCCTTGGAAAATTATGTTGTCAGGTCAATCTGAACTCAATAAGAATAAAACCCAAAAAACGATCATGAAATTGTGGTTTGTTTTTTACCATTTCACAGAACTTTGAAACCCCCCCCCATTTTTCAGTACATTATATGTTATTTTTAAAAACAATTCGACACTCAAAAAAAAACAATAGATGGGGCCAATGAGGCCAATGCTGCAGTATTCAGGGGCAACCCCCATAGCCCCCCAAATTGTTCAAGCACAGCACATGCCCTCAGACAAACAGTTGATTAAAGTCACTGAGAATGGCGAAAAACATAAACGAGAACAATTCTCACCCCTCACAAACAGATCAGAAGAGATTATTTGTAATATCATGAAAAATAAATCCTCGCGAACCACGACCTGTATACCTGCAATGAAAGAAACACATGAGCATCAATAAAATGTTAAGAAAAATTAGGAATACAGTGAAAATAATAAAAATCTATGTGATAAAATCTCAGATACTCTGTATGCGATCACTGGCTACATACTGTAGTAGTAACAGGATGAAAAATTAACATAGAGAAACTTTGAAAACAAAGGGATTGTAAAGGCTAGCAATGACTGGTAAATGGTATCGTCACTAGGGGGCATTATACATAGCAAATTGAAAACTTTAGGTCCCTTTGTTATCTATCTGTACACCCTGTATAAGAATCTGTGTACTGTATATACAGTAATCTTATAATGCCCTGTAGTAGTGATACTATTAACCGAAACATTAAAATTGTCTCTTCAGGGAGGAAGGAGAAGACATTTAGCGCCACCTATTGGAGGTAGCGATCCTAAAAATCAAAAGTGACCTTTTAAAGAGCCTTGTCATATGACTTAGGATTTATGCCAGATCAGAACCTCAATTTGCATACACGGTGTTTCTTGGTGATTGCCCCTCGTCAGTACAAAGTATGAGATCTGATCTGGCTGTATGAGAAGCTATAGTGGGATCTAAGGGGAAAACGTTTCTCCTTGCGGAGATTGACAAACCAAAACATTTTTCATATTTCCTAAACATTTTTTATTTCCACTGTTTCGCATTACTTTATTTCGACTCTTTAAAACATTTGTCCTCCCACAAAAGATAGAGAAAGTTATGTTTTTTACCATTTATGCCACGTGCCCAGGTATTCGCCTTGGCTTGGCAGCTTCACTTCTGACTTCTGTTTAATACAGGTTAGAATTCTTCTACTTGGTCCATCATCAAAGGCGTTTGTGACCGGGGTGGATTGATTAATTAAACAAATGCCCCATCTGGCGATTTTCTGTTTTCGATTTCCCCCCTTCTTCCAAGAGCCATAAAACTTGAGGCTTGTTTTTTGTGGGATGAGTTGTACTTTTGAATGACACCATTCATTATGCCCCATATTGTACTGGAAAACGGGGAAAAAAATTCCAAATGCAGTGAAATTGCAAAAAAGTGAAATTCCACAATGTTCTTTTGTTTTTTTTTTTATTCACCATGTTCACTATATGGTAAAAATTATTTGCCATTATGATTCCCCAGGTCGGTACGAGCTTGTAGACACCAAACATGTATAGTTTTATTTACTGTATTTTTTGGACTATAAGACGCACCGGACCATAAGACGCACCCTGATTTTAGAGCAGGAAAATACATTTTTAAGCAAAAAATGTGATCATGACACACTGTTATGGGGCGAGGATCTGCTGCTGACACTGTTATGGGGATAATGTCCCCAAATTCTCTACTAAGGCACCCCATCCTGGTAATGATACTCCTGCCTTGTATATAATCCCCATCCTTGTATATATACAGTATATGTCCCTCATCCTGGTATACCCCATCCTGCTATATACCCCATCCTGGTATATGGCCTGCATCCTGAGGCACACAAAAAAAATAAACGTTTATACTCACCTTTCCTGACTCCAGCAACATCGCTCGTCTTCCTGTCTGTCAGCAGCAGCGCCGCTGACCTGTGTGGAGCCGTCACCATTCCCCTGCAGCATCGTGATGTCCTCATGTCTGCCGGCCTGCTGATGTGTGTGGAGACTAGCGGTGCGTACAGTGATTACGTCATTGCTGTGTGCCCGCTAGTCGCCGCACATACAGTTAGGGCCAGAAATATTTGGACAGTGACACAAGTTTTGTTATTTTAGCTGTTTACAAAAACATGTTCAGAAATACAATTATATATATAATATGGGCTGAAAGTGCACTCTCCCAGCTGCAATATGAGAGTTTTCACATCCAAATCGGAGAAAGGGTTTAGGAATCATAGCTCTGTAATGCATAGCCTCCTCTTTTTCAAGGGACCAAAAGTAATTGGACAAGGGACTCTAAGGGCTGCAATTAACTCTGAAGGCGTCTCCCTCGTTAACCTGTAATCAATGAAGTAGTTAAAAGGTCTGGGGTTGATTACAGGTGTGTGGTTTTGCATTTGGAAGCTGTTGCTGTGACCAGACAACATGCGGTCTAAGGAACTCTCAATTGAGGTGAAGCAGAACATCCTGAGGCTGAAAAAAAAGAAAAAATCCATCAGAGAGATAGCAGACATGCTTGGAGTAGCAATATCAACAGTCGGGTACATTCTGAGAAAAAAGGAATTGACTGGTGAGCTTGGGAACTCAAAAAGGCCTGGGCGTCCACGGATGACAACAGTGGTGGATGATCGCCGCATACTTTCTTTGGTGAAGAAGAACCCGTTCACAACATCAACTGAAGTCCAGAACACTCTCAGTGAAGTAGGTGTATCTGTCTCTAAGTCAACAGTAAAGAAAAGACTCCATGAAAGTAAATACAAAGGGTTCACATCTAGATGCAAACCATTCATCAATTCCAAAAATAGACAGGCCAGAGTTAAATTTGCTGAAAAACACCTCATGAAGCCAGCTCAGTTCTGGAAAAGTATTCTATGGACAGATGAGACAAAGATCAACCTGTACCAGAATGATGGGAAGAAAAAAGTTTGGAGAAGAAAGGGAACGGCACATGATCCAAGGCACACCACATCCTCTGTAAAACATGGTGGAGGCAACGTGATGGCATGGGCATGCATGGCTTTCAATGGCACTGGGTCACTTGTGTTTATTGATGACATAACAGCAGACAAGAGTAGCCGGATGAATTCTGAAGTGTACCGGGATATACTTTCAGCCCAGATTCAGCCAAATGCCGCAAAGTGGATCGGACGGCGCTTCATAGTACAGATGGACAATGACCCCAAGCATACAGCCAAAGCTACCCAGGAGTTCATGAGTGCAAAAAAGTGAAACATTCTGCAATGGCAAAGTCAATCACCAGATCTTAACCCAATTGAGCATGCATTTCACTTGCTCAAATCCAGACTTAAGACGGAAAGACCCACAAACAAGCAAGACCTGAAGGCTGCGGCTGTAAAGGCCTGGCAAAGCATTAAGAAGGAGGAAACCCAGCGTTTGGTGATGTCCATGGGTTCCAGACTTAAGGCAGTGATTGCCTCCAAAGGATTCGCAACAAAATATTGAAAATAAAAATATTTTGTTTGGGTTTGGTTTATTTGTCCAATTACTTTTGACCTCCTAAAATGTGGAGTGTTTGTAAAGAAATGTGTACAATTCCTACAATTTCTATCAGATATTTTTGTTCAAACCTTCAAATTAAACGTTACAATCTGCACTTGAATTCTGTTGTAGAGGTTTCATTTCAAATCCAATGTGGTGGCATGCAGAGCCCAACTCGCGAAAATTGTGTCACTGTCCAAATATTTCTGGACCTAACTGTAGCAGCAGCCGGCAAACAGGAGGACATCGTGATGCTGCATTCAACGGTGACGGGTGAGTATACCGTACATATTCACTGCGCCCCGCGCTGATGATGATACGCGGGGAGCAGTGAATACAGCCGCACATGATAACTCCAGGCTGTAGTTGCCAGGAGTGATTACGGCCGGCTGTTAATTATGCACACATCCCTGGCCCATCATCCCGCCCACCTGTCAGCGCCGGCTTGAGAGATGATGCGCGTGCATATGAAATGAGCGGGCCCACGTGGTCACGGCAGGCGCTGCTACAGCCTGTGCATGCCCCCGATGACCCGCGCCACCGCAGCACCCTCATTCCCCGCAGCCATGCCCTACATTCAGACTATAAGACGCACCCCCCACTTTCCCCCAACATTTGGGGGAAAAAAGTGCGTCTTATAATCCGAAAAATACGGTAAGTCGTGGAAAAAAAAAGAATTGCGCTTTTGGCTCCATTTTCCAAGGCTTATAACGTTTTCATTTTTCTGGATCTGGGGCTCAGTGACAGCTTATTTTTTGCGCCTTGAGCTGACGCTTTAATTATACGATTTTTGAGTAGATTCAATGTTTTGATCACCTGTGTTTGCATTTTATTGCAATCTTGTGTTGACAAAAAAAAACATAATGCTTGCGTTTGATTTTTCTCCCGTTACACAGTTTACTATTCGGATTAATTTATTTTATATTTTGATACATCGGATATTTTTGAACTCCACAATACCAAATATGTGCATTTTATTTAAATTTTCAATGGGGCAAAAGGGGAGTGATTTGAACTTTTGTGTTATTTTTTTACATTTTTTTCTAAAAACTTTTTTTTATACAGTTTTTATTGATTTTACTAGTCCCTTAAGGAGACTTTATGCCTGCACTGTCCAATCGCTTCTCCTGATCAGAGAGGTGCTTCAGGATCAGCATATCTCTATACAGCATAAATGTTGATCTCCTGTGAGTGCCGGTGCTCAGCCGGCTTTCACAGGAACTATGTCCTGAGAGTGACAGTAGTTATCAGCTGACCCCGGGCTGTCAGGAAAACTCATCGGTGCCCCATGGTGGCGGAGAATTCCACGATACCCGCCAGCGTGTGTTAGATGGCTCTGTCAAAGTTAACTGCCTGATCAGCTAACATGTGCAGGGAAACATGCGGGCATCCATGCAAGTCCACATTAAAAGGAAAGATACAGCCTTGGACAGGTCTTGAAGGGGTTAACAGCTACGTCAAACCCCTTTTCTATCATAGGAATATGTATAGACAGGAAAGGGGTACTGATGGGCTGCCATGACAGCTAGGAGTCTGCTGAAGGCCTTTATGCCTGCCATTGTTGAGGAGGGCCATTGGATCAAAAACTTGATTAACCTCAAGCCATAGAGAACTGTGGGAAAATAAATGTCCAATGAAATAATTTCATCTTACATAAGTCTGTTCAGATCATACACGTTACACAAATCTAAAGATGGTCGCCATTTCTTGTACTCCACACCCTGCTATGGTATCCAAGGAATGTCCAGATGTAAGAACAATCACCATATAAGGAAAAAGACCCACTGGCCAACCTAGAGGACCACCGTACTGATGACCTTATGGACCAACCCACTGATGACCTCACAGACCAACCCACTGACCGGCCCACGGATCAGCCCATTGATCAACCCACTGACTAATGAACACATCCGAGCACGCCCACTGTAGAGCCAACCATGCCCCTTTTCCTAGTTTGTATAAGTCTATGTTCTGACGAAATAAAGCTCTCTTGGTGCCAATCTCTGATCAAGGAGAGACTTCACATCTGACCTTTTGTCTGGTGTAATTCTTTCATGCATGTACTTGATCCACACCAATAATGTCAGAAGTAGACAACTGCTGGACATTCTAGAGTGTTCACCCTAACACTATGACAGTACACGTGAGGTCCAGCCTGAAGCTGTGATTTTTTTTACGTATAAGGGATTGACTGCAAATTCAAGTCCCCTAGGGGGACTAATAAAAATAATGTAAAAAGTAAAAAAAATTAAAAAATCTACTTTTTTTTTACCAAGCCATCATACGAACATGGCTACGTAAAAATAAAAATGTTAGGGTCCTTGGAAGCAAGAGAGGAAAAAAAGAAAGCGTAAAAACTGAAAATTGTCTGATCAGGTAGGAATTAATATGCATACCCAGCTTATCCAACTCGTTTAATTGACCAATATTTTTTTTTATAATAATGAGTTGACAATCGTCCAGAAAATCCCCTCTAGTAACAATTTAGTCACTATAGTACTTATTAATGAAAAAGATAAGAAGATAGGATCAGTTATTATCCCTCTACACCTTTTATTGTGATGCTCTTGGTGTAATCTGTTTCCCATTTTCTGCACCTCACATTTTAGCTTTGCTGTTTAGATCGAGGCAGAGTCAACAGAGTCATTTCATGATCATTAGAGGGTAAGGGAGTGGGTGAGAGCTATTTTGTATTGCTGTACACACAGAAGATTTGTATGCAGCTCTTCTAACCTAGTAGGGGTTCTAAGTTCTGTTTGGACAGGGTGAAAAGGAAGAGCAGATCCCAAAAAAATAGAAAACCCCAGTCCCCGGAACCCCAATATTAATCCAGACCCTGTTCCATATACTCTGAATTAATAATCAGTCCAGATCTTCGACCAGATCTCAAAATGATTCTGAAACATAATGACTCAAGCAGCAAACGATCAACAGGTAGCCACTTATCCAATTACCGGTATGTGAAAAGCAAAATAAGGGACTAAAATCTAACTTTTATTATAAAGTCATTAAAAACCTATAGTGTTATGTAAATAGGTAACCAAAAGCCTCCCTAGGTTACTGACAAAATGTTTACTTCAGATACAGACCACACAAAAGTATAGTATATCTATGTGGCCCACCCAGAGACACCACTTATATCACAAAATTAACAAAAATAAAACACAAGAAAACAAACATAAATAGTGTGATTACTTAAAGCACTTATATGGACAGTGTTCCGGCAAGTCAAAAAACAAATAATCAAGAAAACACAATATAACCAACCAAAATATCTATTGACACAAGTCAACAATCAGATGACACCAAACTATTTATTGGCATTACAATTGATAGGTAAGGAACATTCTCACTGGATAGTTGGAGTATGGGGTAAGTTAGCGTCTCCTTCAACAGGGTCCTTCAGCCTCCGTGACGTTATTGACCCTATATCCCTATATATCCCTAAGAGACTCATATTCACCTGTCACCCAAGAACTTCCACCCTTATAAGGGCAGATCACCTCTAACCCTATTGTTGAACCCCTATAAATTCCATGGCCTCGTCCTGACGCATTTCATCATCACCGAATCATCAGGGGACATCGGAATATAATAGGTGTCAGAGGTTCTGTGTCCCAACTCACAGAGTTCATTTTGCCTGATGAGACAAAAATGGAACTTTTTGGCAAGGCACATCAGCTCTATGTTCACAGATGGAAAAATGAAGCATATCAAGAAAAGAACACTGTCCCTACTGTGAAACATGGAGGAGGCTCTGTTATGTTTTGGAGCTGCTTTGCTGCATCTGGCTCAAGGTGTCTTGAATCTGTGCAGGGTACAATGAAATCTCAAGACTATCAAGGGATTCTAGAGAGAAATGTGCTGCCCATTGTCAAAAAGCTTGGTCTCAATTGCAGGTCATGGGTCTTGCAACAGGATAATGACCCAAAACACACAGCTAACAACATCCAAGAATGGCTAAGAGGAAAACATTGGACTATTCTGAAGTGGCTTCGATGAGCCCTGACCTAAATCCTATTGAGCATCTTTGGAAAGAGTTGAAACATGCCGTCTGGAAAAGGCAACCTTCACACATGAGACAACTCAAGCAGTTTGCTCTTGAGGAGCGGTCAAAATACCTGTCGAGAGGCGCAGAAGTCTCATTGACAGTTACAGGAATTGTTTGATTGCAGTGATTGCCTCAAAAGGTTGTGGAACCAGATATTAAGTTAAGGAACCAGCATTTCTGTCCAGCTCGATTTCATGAGTTTTATTATTTTTAAAAATTCCATGGAAGCAGAAAAGCAGCAATGTCTGACTTTCATTTGTTTATTTTCATAGACTTTTTATTTATTATTACTTTTGTCAGATTCAAGTTATTTCTGTGACCATTTTGGGTTTTTCTTTCATTAAACGAGGGATACCAACAATTTTAACTACGTGTGTACAATCATTACCTATAGTATATCACAAATTTGTATATACCCCTGAATTTTTTTATAATATTTTATTATACCCTTTCAGGAACTTAAGGATTGTATGAGAAAACCCGGTGAGTAGAGTTGAGCCCCATCCCCAATAGTAATTCTGTTTCGGGGGGGTGGCTGGTCTCTGCTCGCCATGTTTTTTCGTTACAAAGCACACTGACAGTGCACTGTCTTGCTGACTCATCACTTCTTATAAGGGCCGGTGATGGAGTGCACTGTCACTGTGCATCGAAAGTACTATTGCATAGTATAGGATGGTGGAACTGACAACCAACGTATGTTCAGAAGAGATGCATGATCAGTAGAGCAGGGACTAGCCCATCCTCTGAAATGGACGTCACTGATGACGCCTTGTTTAAGGGTAGGGACATAGGCTGCGACAGTTACCAGGTAGAAATAGTAGATTTCTTAAAAACTAATACAGTGAAAACAACAAAGCAAGGAAACAAACTTTTTATTA
Organism: Anomaloglossus baeobatrachus; assembly: GCF_048569485.1. Lineage (NCBI taxonomy): Eukaryota > Metazoa > Chordata > Amphibia > Anura > Aromobatidae > Anomaloglossus > Anomaloglossus baeobatrachus. Next base: position 658,537,381 of record NC_134356.1, on the reverse strand, counting down.
AATGAGCTTAGATTTTATTTTTGCAGTCATTAAATTATATATATTTTTTACAATTAATAGGGACAGCAGTTTTTGCCAGTAAGGAAAAACTAAATATTTTTTCATCGGAATATTTGGCTGCTGAGTAAAAGGGGCTTTACACACTGCGACATCGCTAATGCGGAGTCGTTGGGGTCACGGAATTTGTGACGCACATCCGGCCGCATTAGCGATGCCGTTGCGTGTGACACCGATAAGCGATTTTGCATCGTTGCAAAAACGTGCAAAATCGCTCATCGGCGACATGGGGGTCCATTCTTAAAAATCGTTACTGCAGCAGTATGAAGTTGTTCCTCGTTCCTGCGGCAGCACACATCGCTGCGTGTGACGCCGCAGGAACGAGGAAGCTCCCCTTACCTGCCTCCCGGCTGCTATGCGGAAGGAAGGAGGTGGGCGGGATGTTACGTCACGCTCATCTCCGCCCCTCCGCTGCTATTGGGCGGCGGTTCAGTGACGCTTCAGTGACGTCGCTGTGACGCCGCACGGACCGCCCCCCCTTAGAAAGGAGGCGGTTCGCCGGTCACAGCGACGTCGCCGGACAGGTAAGTAGGTGTGACGGCTCTGGGCGATGTTGTGTGGCACGGGCAGCGATATGCCCGTGTCGTGCAACAGATGGGGGCGGGTACCCACACTAGCGATATCGGGACCGATATCGCAGTGTGTAAAGTAGCCTTAAGATATTTCCCTCCTTTTTAGTTCTGTAGGGTAGCACCCCTATGCACTATTTTTATTTTTGTAAACTTTGTTGCATGAAAGAACAATCCACGTGGTTGTTCTTATCATCTTTACATTTTGCTTGAACTGCGCGCACAGGACAAGATTACAGGATCTCTACCATATGAACACATCTGCCAGACACCCACTAAATTAAAATTATTAATTACAGTAGATAGTTAAAAGGAACCTGTCTTCTGATTCCTGCTGCCCATGGTTCGAGCATTAGGTGCATTATTGCAGCCATGTATGTTTTATTCTGAAACGCTGTACTGTGTGGTAGCATTATTTGTGGCACTGTTATCGTAGCACCATTTTGGTTCCATTTCAGAAATCTCAACATGTGTGGTGCCCCAAGGACTCTTTTGATCTTGATGTGTCCCAGGTTGAAGTGACTGCTTTAATTATTTATCTTGCACTGGAAAATTGATTAATCTCAATAACTTCACTAATCTTGGTTCATAAACTCAAATCAGCCTTAAGGCCCCATCACATGCAACGACTTATCTAACGATATATTGCCGGGGTCACGGATTCCATGACGCACATCCGGCATCGTTAGCGACATTGTTGCGTGTGACACCAACGAACAGCCGTTAACAAGCAAAAATACTCACCTTGTCATTGATCGTTGACAAGTCGTTCACTTTCAAAATATCGTTGATTGTTGAGGTCACAGGTTGTTCGTCGTTCCCGAGGCAGCACACATCGCTACGTGTGACACCTCGGGAATGACGAACTACAGCTTACCTGCGGCCGCCGGCAATGAGGAAGGAAGGAGATGGGCGGGATGTTACGGCCGCTCACCTCTGCCCCTCCGCTTCTATTGGGCGGCCGCTTAGTGACGCAGCTGTGACGCAGCACGAACCGCCCCCTTAGAAAGGAGGCGGTTTGCTGGCAACAGCGACGTCGCTAGGCAGGAAAGTCCGTGTGACGGCTCCAAACGATTTTCTGCACCACGGGCAACGATTTGCCCGTGACGCACAAACGACGGGGGCAGGTACACTCGCTAGCGATATCGTTAACGGTATCGCTGCGTGTGATGGGGCCTTTAGGCATGAAGACTGTCTCTAAGGAATGGGGACCCAATTTAGATGGTCTTGAAGGCTCTTGAAGTGTGGGGAGACTCTGTAGACTTGCTTGCACCATTATACCACTGTTATCATAACCAAGACAAACACAAAACAGGAAAGAACGCATACATTTCTGGTTTAACAGCAAATCCTTACTTAGACCAGAAGAAATCAAGATTTGTTAGGCAACTGTTCAGTTTTGGTGAACCTGTAACTAAGATGTTGAAGCAAGACCTGCCCTGTCCCAAAATCAAAGCTCCTTTAAGATTTTTGAGCAGTGTTGCAACTTCAAATGTGCAGATTCCACATTATCATATAAAGAGGTGTTGGTACTTGTAAATGGAAAAAGAAAAGCATTCCAGTCTGCCTCTCAGCCCCTGGAAGGCTCTGAGAAACCACGGGAGGATTGCCCAAAACGAAGAGACCAGAAGTAAGAAACCCAATTTGAAGGCACAGCTAACGTAGGCCTCTGAAATGGCACAGTTGCATCAGAGAGCCACAGGAACTGAACTTAGCTACTTGGTGGAGCACAAACCACTTAAGAAGGTGGCTATGGTTAAGGCGTGCATTGCTAAAGATCAAGACACTCTGAAAGACAGAATAAAGCCAAAGTTCAGATGAAAAGGCCAGTGTTATCAAAAGAGGTCTTGGCATTGATTGAGCTGACATTAAGTGTGTAATTACAGGGAGTCTTAATCCGTGTCAGGGAACCAGGTGAAAAATTGGGCTAGTATTGGGAAGAAATGCATAGGTAACACAGGATTAGTGCAGCCAGGTATAAAGAATAGCCCAAACACAAGCCTTGTGGATTACTGAGCAGTCTGAAGACACTTCCCCCAAGAAAAGTCAGACAAGTTGCAAGAGACCAAAATCAAACCCACTTGTGACTACGAGAAGTCAGTAACCCCACCCCTGTATCAGAGAGGTTCCCAACCTTGGGACAAATAGACCTCAAGGACTTTTATTGCAAATACTTTGTGCCACCATCTTGTGGGCTTTGGTGCAGTTCACTGCTTTTGTGGCCATAAAGCCTATTTTATTGTGAAACGTCTCAGTTACTGTGCTCTCCAATGGAGAAACTGAGAATGTATATAAGTGCAGTAAAATTTCATTTTGTACTAAATAATATAAATCATTTATCCGCCTGCATTTACAAAGATTATATGTTGATTGTTTACTGGAGGAGGGTTTTAGGGTCATCAGAATCAATGGCAGGGTGCAGAAATTAATTAGGCAGTAAATCATGAAGTTATAGAAAATTGGAATTTTAATGCATAAAAAGTATGTCTCAAAAAACTACTTGAGTCCTTCGAGACCTTTGTTAGTCATGATGAAGAACAACCATAAAAACTTGTCAAAAGCTGGAAGTCGATGGACACAGGAACAAAGATCTCAAAGGAATAACCATGAAAGTTTGTTGCCATTTGTTCCTCATCGATTACACTTTATGTTTGCTGTCTATTGCATTTATATTTTTTCATAAGCATATACAGTGGTCAATGATGGTTCACTATTCCTACGAACGTCAGCCCAAGAGGAATGTGGCGTCTAAAACTTCAACCAAGACACAAGATCATGCATGTTTACTCTAGACGTGCTTTTCAACTATGATATGCTGATCCATTAAGGACAATTTTTGAGGAACTGTTCACAGGACATGTCAATAGGCAAATCGTAAAGTAAGGGTCAAAATGAGCCTTCACCTGTGGGTTTTCTATCATCTCTCATGATTAGCTAAAGATTTTCTTATAACTTCCTAATATTTTTTTCACTCATAACTTAATTTTTTTTTTCAAACTTTGCTCTCTCTGCAGGAATTTTGGTGAGATCCTGACCTTTTAAGGGGCAGCATGAATGGCCGAATTTGCTTGGCGAAATTCTCCACCCTACTTGTGCTGATTCTTATGGTTTTTTACGGCTACTTTTTGCACAATGAAAAAAGATCAGAACATATCAAAATATGGATTCAAAATTATGTCAAATTGCACAAAGAAAAAAAACCTGTGAACAATCTGACTTACCCGGCATTCAAGCACCCCCTGGCTCCTCCATATCCATTTCCATACAAGTTTGTCATTAGCCAGCTGGACAAGTGCAAGAACCGGAAGCCTTTCCTTGTTTTAATGGTGTTTGTAGACTCCCACGACTTGGAGTCTAGACGTACAATACGAGAAACATGGGGCAATGTAAGCATTTATGACGTTGAGGTGGTCAGGGTTTTTCTGGTGGGTCTACCTCGGATTGCTCCTGAGCGAACCCAGGATTTGTTAAAAGAGGAAAGTGTGACCTTTGCGGACATTGTACAACAAGACTTCATGGACACCTATTACAATTTGACCTTGAAAACTTTAATGGGCATGGAATGGGTGATCAAATTCTGTCCATCCACCAGCTATGTCATGAAGATAGACAGCGACATGTTTCTTAATGTAGATTTCTTGGTCCACAAGCTTCTTCATCCAGACTTACCCATTCGTACAAATTATTTTACAGGAGCAATTATTGCCAACACTGGACCATTAAGGGACAAAGCTTATAAGTGGTATTTACCTAAGGAGATCTATCCAAATGATACCTACCCACCCTATTGCGCTGGTCCTGGATATGTCTTCTCAGTTGATATGGCAAAAAAAATCTATGATGTCGCCCAAGAAATTAGGGTCATCCCAATGGAAGATGCTTTTATGGGAATTTGCTTGTTTGAGCTCCACATACCACCTACTGTGCCCCCTTGGGGTATATTTAACACCTACAGGTTTGAATATGACCACTGTAAATTTAGGAAGGTTGTCACAGTACACCATTATGCTGGAAAAGAGCTACAGAATGTATGGGCAGACTTTCGGGGTAATCAATCTCAAAAGTGCTAAGAAAACAAGAACTTTTTTTATGGAAACTAAAAATGGACTGGTGAAAAATATAATATTTGTATATTCACAAAAAAGGTTCCATTGATGTGCAGACTTTTCGGAAACTTACATGGTACAATATAGGTCTTTAGTTTTGCAGCATTTATAAGCGATTTTATATATATAAAAAATATAAAAATAAATATATTTATTATTTGCACTGATTTTTATTGATATTTGCTTTCTAAGTACAAAACTAAACTGTATGCTAAAATATCTACCATCTTTCAGAGGTAGAGTCTGTGCAAACGCTTCACCTAGCTGGCTGTCCTGCTGCTTCTGACATTGTTTAAACAGTACACTGTGCCTCACTGTGTTGGGTCTCGTTCATCAACCTCTTGTTTCTCTCAGTGTTAGGCTATGTGCGCACGTTGCGTACAGTCACTGCAGAAATTTGTGCAGCGATCTGAAGAGCACACGTGCGCTTCAAATCGCTGCAGAAAATGTCCATAGTGAAAAAAAAAAAAGCCGATTCCATGCGCTCTGACTGCAGCCCTTCCCATAGACAGAGCAGGAGCTGCAGGCAAAGCGCAGGAAAGAAGTGACATGTCACTTAGAACGCGCACTTCGGGCAGCAGCCAAAGCGCTGCGCTCTAAGACGCCACGTGCGCATGGCTCCTGCATAATCTTCATAGATTATGCAGGGGACGCAGGAGGCATGCAGTTACGCTGCGCTACAAAGCGCAGCGTAACTGCATGTAATTACGCAACGTGCACACATAGCCTTAAAAGTATCAGGGGTAGGAGAAGAGATATGTTCAGTAAAACAGATCACAAAGCTTGGGGTTAGGGAAGAAAGTATGCACATTGCAGTTAGCACAAGAAGCAGTAAAAGATCATCTAAGCTGCGTAAAAAATAGATAATCCCCCAGAGTTATATTTATTGGCTACAAATTGCCTAGGACTCTTGTAGTTTTAGGGCATTTGTGGTAGTTCATGATAATTCAAAGTAGGCGTTGTGGACTATTTGGGAAGATTTTCGGGCTAAGAAATTTCAACGTTAAAGGGTATTGATAAAGGATAATATCTGGAAAGATAAGACCAGTTCAAGGAAACTATGACTACAGACATGACTTAAGAAATCTGAAAAATAGCATTGGAATATGTAGTACCCTTTAAGCTTTTTCAAGGAACTGATATGGACAATCTTTTTCCATTGCCATATTTTGGTGTAGAGATGATGGTAGAGAATCACTCAACAGGGCTCCCACTTCATCGATTAGATCACTAAGGGTTTTAGTACCTGAATACTGCTGAAATTCAATTACAAGGGGCTCCAATATCTGGAAAAGATTACCTAAACTGGAAAAGGGGTTGTCTCTTTTAAGAAAGTCTTGTACCCTGACGTAGTTTGTTATAAAAAAGCAAAAACCTGTGGTTTACTCACCGTGGGGGCCGCTAATAAGTCTTGGCTGCTGCTTTGTGGTCTGATATTGGTTGAAAGAGAAAACGTCATGATGAATACCAAGCTCTGTGAATGCCAAACCATATGTAATTGCAATAATTTTCTTGGAGAAATACCTTCATTTTCTAGAACAATTTCAAAGGTGCCAACACTTTTGTCCATGACTGTATATTTTTTTTATCTATTTATTTAATTTTATATATTATTTACAAGATGCAAAGGATTGAACATTTCATTCTACATCATCGACTATATAATTTTTGTAATTAAAAAGTTGCTTTAAAATATAATAACTGTTAATATATATATTTTAAGAAAAAAATAAAATGGCATAATAAAATATCTGTTGTTATTTATTTGTAACGGTATCTTTTTATACACTTTACATATGTACTTGAATGGACATTTAAGCACAGCCTACCGATGCTGAAGGCAGAAAACCCCGATTGCTACCGCACCAGGGCAATCGCAAAGAGCTGGGTAAAGCGCTGGGATTGTCACATCTAATGGATGCGGCAATTTCGGGTGGCTGCAAACTGCTATTTTTAAGCTAGGGGAGCTCAATAAGCATGGGTCTCCCCAGCCTGAGAATACAAGCCCCCAGCTGTTGGGCTTTATCTTGGCTGGGTATCTAACTTGAGGGTGCCGCACCCTGTTTTTTTTTTTTTTAAATTATATATTTAAATAAATTAAAAAAGCCATATATGGTTTCTCTTATTTTGATACATAGCCAAGATAAGCACACGACTGGGGGCTGCAGCCTGTAGCCATACGCTTTATCTGTGCTGAGTATCACAATATGGGGGGGACCCTACGCCAAATATTTTATTTATTTCTATACCACGATAAATGCAGGTAGCGTCTGTGATTGGAAGCAGTCAGCTGACCCGCTGCTACTCATGGCGGGGGAGCATCTAACTGCAACCAATTACAGATGCCGGTGGGCGGGGAAAGCAGTGCATATGCATGAAGGTAAATGAGTAGTCATGGAAGTTAATGAGCAGCCTGGAAGCAGTTACAGCCACGCCAGAGACTCGGTAAGTATGAAGCACTTGCTCTTATCTCCATATCCCATCTACCACCCTTTTTAATCGCCAGGTTCTGGTCCCCATACACTTATGTAAGGACTGGCATCTGGACAGATAACCGAGATCAATTCCAGGCAGGAACCGGGTTTTTCTTTTCCCGGTTAGATCTGCCAGTCCCGGTTATCTGCGAGGCCACCCATGACTAGTCACTTGTTTTTACAGGCTTTTGATTAGACTAGTCTGGCTGAAAGGCATGTGCCTTTCACATTTTAATATTAGAAATATACAGACCCTCAAAAGAGAATGGTAGAAAAAATGCTGCAGACACCAGCAGAAATTCAAGGAGATTTTACCCAGTGGAAGGCAATAAGTTTGATAGATACAAATGCTCTAATAAAGGCAACAGGCTTGAATAGAAGTAGACAGTTGGTTTACATCAGTGGGCTTACACTTGTGCCACTGTATTTGCATTTGTGACAGACCGCTGGCAATCACATCAGCACCACTTCCTTTATCAAAGTATCTACGTCTCCCAGATTACTGTGTCAAATACATTCAGTGTGCTGATTATTGCCTCTTCTAGTCATCTCTGCCAAAATGCTCTAAAGTAGCTGTTGTCTGACGATTTCCACACTTCTGAACCAACTTACTCAGTTACTAAGTCACAGTTTCTCAAACGTGGTAAATCAGTCCCCACCCATCTCTAATGTATTCATCTTATTCACACTCAAGCATTAAAGCATCCTCTTTTGTAGGAATCTTCACAGATAGGAATAAGCCTATATGTGATTTTAGGTCCTCTATGATCTTTGCCCTATTGTCAGATGTACACTCCAATCATAAGAATAAAACTATATGCTCCCCTTTATCCTCACCCACTCTCTATAACGGTGCTGGGCTGGTCTCTTTACTCTCTGGACAAAATTCAATGACTGGCCCTAACCCGTTCTCTTATGGGGTATATCAAATGGCAATAACCCTCAGACCAGTACACCACTGTGCAACCAGCTCTGTCCTCACCTATTGTACCTTCACCCATTCCCTGTAGACTGGGAGCCCTCACAGGCAGAGTCCTCTCTCCTCCTATACCAGTCTGTTTTTGTATTGTTCATGATTTTTATACTTGCTTTTACATATACCCTTTTAACTTGCATAGCGCCATGGAATAAATGGCGCTATAATAATAAATAACAAAAATAATTGTTATTTACTGCTATTTGTTAGCTTACTTTCCAACTCTCTCGGAAATTCTCCTGATAAAGAGGAGACCTCTCAGGTTTGCAAAATCTCTCAGGTGCCACATAAATCCCCTGAAAATAAGCATTTCTTGAAGGCTTCCTATGCTGATACAGGGCACTTTTGATGGGGCACGGAACTTGGTAAAGGAGGCAAATAGCTACAAAAAAATTGTGGTCACCAAAGAAAATTGCATGTACAAACACTTAGCACTGCAAATAAACTAGCAAGTATGACTGTGGACGGAATATTCTACTTAAGCTTTTTCAACTCATTTTCCTTCTATATGCCGTCAGACTGCTAGTATGTATGTGTCTGACTTCTACAGGGAGCAACTTGTAACTTCTTTGTACTCACCCAAAAAGCATGGACATGTACTCTAATGTCACACTTGGCGTATTCATTTTGATGTGCATGCCGAACTTCAGACCTCAGTACTGCCACTTAGTGGTATCATGTTTGGGCATTTTAGACCAGGGTCGCTTCTCCCCATATAATGTAAAGGCTCACACATCACTAATCACTTGCATGGCACAACTAGCTCATCATTAGATATGTCACATATTTGTCATAGTATATGCAGATAACATAGGCCATGAACTGTCACAATGTTTGATGGCAAATGTTAGAATCAATGTGACATTCGCAAAGCGATACAGAAATTTAGGTAACCAGATGGTATCTCCACTACAACAACGTTGTTAGGCTCGCCAGGCGAGCAGGGATTTAGGTGGACCCACTGAGCTGCAACACACAGAAAACCCAGAGGGGCTTGACTACAGACCCAAACCTGGTTTTCACCAGATCTTCTGATGGTGGAGGTGTTACGTTGCAAGTAGAATCCGGGTGCCACTTGGGAAGACTGGTATTGCGTTAGCTGGCGCCAGGGATTTGGGAATGACAGTCTCTGGTAAAGAGTTGCGGCATCAGCTTGTGTAGAGGTTCTATACGGGATGGATGGACAGGTGGATGGATGGATGATAGCAGCTGGAGTAGCGGATCCATCCAGGATGGATGGATGGCAGCAGCTTGTGACGATACTTCGTGGCAATGGGTATCGTAGTAAGCAGCCAATTTGGAGTCTCACAGCAGGTAGTGGGAGTGGCACTCTCCAAAACAGACAAGTATAAGCAGTATGTCTAGCACAGCGGAACAGAAGTGAAGGGTTAGGGGACCTGACAACTAGAAATGACTAAACTCTTTGCCCAGGCACCTGGCATAGGGCTAGGGTGCCTTAAATATCTACAGCTTCCCAGCTGACCTGGGAGCACTTCCGGGTGAGAGAGTGCTGGCCCTTTAAGAAAAGAGGCATGGCCACGGGAGTACCCTATGGGCAAAGACTGGAGCTCTACATGATGCACAGACGCTTCAAGAGGCCACAGCGTAAGACAAAGATGGGACCACCGCAGCAGGATGCCTGGACAGGTGAGAACGCCGGTGTCCTCGCTCTGGGGGAGGGGAGCAGGAGCACATGAGGACGCTGGCTTGGGCATTACAAACGTCAAAAAACCCAACATTAAAAGTTGGAGATAGGTCTCAATAGCTTAACATTTAACATTTAAAAGAAGGTGGCGGATTAATTTTTAGTTGCTATTTGGATCACCACAGATTGAGTCGTTTAACAAAGTGATGCAAATGGTTTTAGTGTTGGTCTTCGTCATTACATGTGGATTCTCCTTTGTGCAGAAGATCTTAGGTATGATCCAAAAAAAAGAGAGGTAGAAAAGATCCTGTAGTCCATTCTTCTATAAAAATCCAAATTTATTGAAGCATTTTAAAATCCTCTTTAAAATTACCTGTTCCTGGCTCGTTGCCCCGCTTACACGTTTCGGAAAATAGTCCTTTCTTAAAGATTATGGGATCTTTTCTTCCTCTCTTTTTCCTTGGATTTATATCGGTGGTTGCCAAACACCTGTCCCGATCTGTGGATCCATCAGGAGTGGTGAGCCTACTATTTTCTTGTATTGTCTTAGGTATGATGCTATCTTTGGGGCCAGAGAATAAAATCATTCGGGTGACCTAGTGTATCAAATTGGCAGTTATATAGAGCGTCTTTCACCCTGGAGGACCTAGCACATCCATATACCACATGGACGGCACAAAATGATGTGTATTCATATGGCATTATGTGCATGTTAATTGTGTGTTTATGGAGGTGCAGGAACACAATAAGTACACCCATGGAGGTAATATCAAGAGAATGATACACTTTAGATGAGAATGGGTCAACAATTGTGAAATTGAGCGAAATTTATTGCTTATTTTAAACTTTTTTAAAAAATAAAAAACTGAAAATTAGGGGGTGGAATATTATTCATCCCCTTTACTTTCACTGCAGCAAACTCACTCCAGAAGTTCATTGAGGATCTCTGAATGATCCAATGTTGTCCTAAATGACTGATGATGATAAATATAAGCCCCTGTGTGTGATCAAGTCTCCGTATAAATGCCCCTGCTCTGTGATAGTCACAGTGTTCTGGTTAAGGCCTCTGCCACACTTACGTGACAAAACGTAACGTTTTTGTCACGTACGTGTTAAAGGGGTGGTTTTGTCCCCGTGTGCCGTGTTTGTGTTTATGGCACGTACGTGTTCACCGTGTGTTATACGTAATAATAACACACGGAGAACGGAAAGCCCCGCCTTACCTGCATCATCCGGCGCTGTCTGTGGTGCTGAATGACAGCGTCCGGCTAAAGCCACGCCCCGCTGACGCTGCTTCCGGCCCCCAGTGAAGGAGAAGCGTTGTTCAAATTTACTGGGGGGCGGATGCAGGGGACAGGGGACAGTCGCGGCAGAGACTGCAGGTATGGTGGAGGGGAGTATGTGTTTTTATTATTTTTACACTGACACGTGTCTTTCTCCGGCACGTGTCACACGGGCCCGCATCCACACTACACCCGTGTGGTACGGGTGCGGGCCGTGTGACACCCGTGCTGCCGGAGCAACACGGACATGTCAGTGTTTTTAAAAAACGGATACACGTAAGTACGGAACGGACACACGTTCTGTTCCTGAATACTTACGTGTGTCCAAAACAATAACAATACATAGGACCACGTAGGCCCGTTTCTCTGGTACGTGAAAAAAAAAAGGCACACCCGTACCGGAGGCACGGATGTGTGTCGCAGGCCTAAAGCACAGAGAGCATCATGAAGACCAAGGAACACAACAGGCAGGTCTGAGATACTGTTGTGGAGAAGTTTAAAGCCGGATTTGGTTACAAAAAGATTTCCAAAACTTTAAACATCCCAAGGAGCACTGTGCAAGCAATCATATTGAAATAGAAGGAGTATCATACCACTGCAAATCTACCAAGACCCGGCCGTCCATCCAAACTTTCATCTCAAACAAGTAGAAGACTGATCAGAGATGCAGCCAAGAGGTCCATGATCACTCTGGATGAACTGCAGAGATCTACAGCTGAGGTGGGAGAGTCTGTCCATAGGACAACAATCAGTCGTACACTGCACAAATCTGGCCTTTATGGAAGAGTGGCAAGGAGAAAGCCATTTCTCAATGATATCCTTAAAAAGTTTTGTCTAAAGTTTGCCACAAGCCACCTGAGAGACACACCAAACATGTGGAAGAAGGTGCTCTAGTCAGAAGAAACCAAAATTGAACTATTTGGGCACAATGCCAAACGATATGTTTAGCTTAAAAGCAACACAGCTCATGACCCTGAACACACCATCACCACTGTCAACCATGGTGGTGGCAGCATCATGGTTTGGGCCTACTTTTTTTCAGCAGGGACAGGGAATATGGTTTCAATTGATGGGAAGATGGATGGAACCAAATACAGGACCATTCTTGAAGAAAACCTGTTGGAGTCTGCAAAAAACCTGAGACTGGGATGGAGATTTGTCAAAGTCCAGACCTGGATCCAATCGAGAAACTGTGGAAAGAGTTGAAAACTGCTGTTCACAAACGCTCTCCATCCAACCTCACTCAGCTCCAGCTGTTTGCAAAGGAAGAATGTGCAAAAATGACAGTCTCTCGATGTGCAAAACTGATAGACACATACGTACAAGCGACTTGCAGCTGTAATCGCAGCAAAAGGGGGCGCTACAAAGTATTAATAATAATAAGAATAATAATGCACACCCCACTTTTTAGTTATTTATTTTTTAAAAAAGTTTAAAATAAGCAATAAATTTTGTTCACCTAAACAATTGTGTCCACTTGTTGTTGATTCTTCACCGTAAAATTTAAATTTTTATCTTTATGTTTGAAGCCAGAAATGTGGGAAAAAGTTGAAAAATTCAAGGGGGGGGCGAAAACTTTCGCAAAGCACTGTATGTCACACTGCATTGGGAAATATTGGATCTTTTCTGCTGATGATGCAGCTAGTTCTTACGATCAACTGAAAATATCCAACATCCCCAACCAGTGTCATTTAGTCGGTCATCAGACGAAATCAACAATCATTTGTTTCACCAAACTAACCAAAGTTCATTTGTTACGGTCAAAATCACCCATTTCTGGCAACTTTAATCTGTGTGTGGGCTCCAACATATATAGACAGGACTCAGGCAGTACTGTATTTTTTGCTTTATAAGGTGCACCAGATTATAAAATGCACCCCAAATTTAGAGAAAAAGAAAGGGAGAAAAAAATATGGGGTCCGTCTAATAATTTGGTGGTGTCTTACCGGAGGGGGGCGGCAGCAGTGGTGGTGCGGGGTCACAAGTGGCAGGGGCATTGCTTGAAAATGGCGATACTGCAGGCGGTTCCTCATGTATCCCAGATGCTCGCTGTGAGGCAAGAGGAACATCCAGAAACTGTCAGCTGGGTGGGCTTCAAAGAAATGGCGCCCGTGCGCAGATTGGGCTTATCAGCTCAATGACAACTCGAGATCTCATCTGCGTGCGCGTCACCTCCATGCTCCATTTTCATTATGTCCGCTGCAGGGAGATCAATGATTCAGAGGTGGTGCATGCGCAGATGTGATCTTGAGCCGAGAGCTCCATCGGCGCATGTGCCGACTCCGGGTACCATTATTTGAAGCCCACGCCTCTGAAATTTTCAGAATGGAAGTCCAGGCCGGCCCTTGCCTCACCTACTGCAGCACAGCGCACCACCTGCAGTAAGACCGCAGCACAGCACACCAGCCACAGTAAACCCAGTAAGCACAACGCACCGCTCGCAGCATCTCCCCTGCCTCCTGTGAGCCCTCTCCACCACCCCCCGGTAAGCTATATTTGGATTATGAGAGGCACCCCTCATTTTCCTACCAAATTTGTGGGAGGAAAAGTGCGTCTTATAATCCAAAAAATACGGTGAATACCTCTATATTGCCAACATCAATTTGATAACTGGGTGACTACAATAATAAAAATTTTATGTATATCTATTAGTAATGGGTGAATAGTAACTATTTGTGTTTGGGTAATCCTTACCAAATACCGAGAACTATTCCAGTATTCGTCACAACAAGAAAAATGCTCAGATTCCCCATTGACTCACATTAGGTTCCTTGTGCGTGACAAATACCGGAATATTACTTTGGAATTCGTTAGGAATTATCCGAACGCAAATAGTTACTATTCTCCCTTCACTAATATCCACACTTACTTCACTTTATCATGTAAGTTTGTAGACTTTTCAGCCCACAATGTGAAATTTTGTAAATTTGGTAACATTTTTCCATGATTTATGTTTCGTAAACATTTTCTCTTTCTTAACATTTCCAGAGATTGCCCCATATTCTGCTGACGAGATGAATGGCCGAATCCCCTCCAGGACATTTTGCTTTGCACTTTTTCTGGTTCTCATATCCTTGAGTGGATATGTATTTTACTACGAAAGAAAAATAGAACATTTCACAAAGTGGAGTCAAGTCTCGATAAAATTACAGGAGAGAAAAACACCTGTGAATAATTTGACTTACCCGGCGTTCAAGCACCCCCTGGCTCCTCCATACCCATTTCCATATAAATTCATCATTAATCAGCCGGACAAGTGCAAGAAACGGAGGCCTTACCTTGTAATAATGATTTTGGGAACGTGCCATGACTCAGAATCTAGACAAACAATCCGAGAAACATGGGGTAATGTAAGTCTTTATAATGTTGATGTGATCAGGGTTTTTCTGGTGGGTCTACCTCAGATTTTTCCTGAGAAAGTCCAGGATTCTTTAGAAGAAGAAAATGCGATCTATGGGGACATCGTACAACAAGACTTCATTGACACCTACTACAATTTGACTTTGAAAACCTTAATGGGTATGGAATGGGTCACCAAATTCTGTCCTTCAGCCAGCTACGTCATTAAGATAGACATTGACATGTTTCTTAATGTAAACACCTTGGTTCACGAGCTTCTTAAGCCAAACGTACCTGTTCGTGAAAATTACTTTACAGGAACTATCATAACCAACACCGGACCCTTAAGAGAAAAGGATTTTAAGTGGTACGTGCCTGAAGAAGTCTATCCAAATGACACTTACCCACCCTATTGCGCTGGTCCTGGATATGTATTTTCAGCGGAAATGGCCAAAAAAATCTATGATGTGGCCCAAAAAATAAGGGTCATTCCCATGGAGGATGTTTTTATGGGAATTTGCTTGTATGAGCTCCAAATCCCACTCACTGAACCTCCTCAAGGTAAATTTAATGGCCATAAGATGGATTATGACTATTGCAGTTTCAAGAAAGTGGTCACAGTGCACCATTATGCGGGAAATGAGCTACGTGATATATGGGCAGACTTTCAGGCTTTGAAAGATCAGATTTGTTAGGGCTCATCTAAACACCCATTTTTTGAGTACGAATGTTATCCGTGTTTTGCACGGATAGCACTTGTACCTATCATAGTGAACGGAGCTGCTCAAATGTCTGTCATTTTTTACAGAACGGTCTGTGCAAAATCGTGGAGACACGCCTGACCTTGATTTGAGTTTCGGATCAAAATCGGCAAATCAAGTGTATGGGTCTGTGAAAAAAATCAGAAATCAGACAGAACTGAGGTATTTTTCACGGAGTGCCAGATTTGAAAAGATTTTTACTTTGTTTCTCATCACAGAAAATCTGATGAAATAAAGACCAAACCATGTTGGTTAAAACTGACACACTGAACAAGCTCTTACGAAATTCTGTGTCATGATCCAGGCCGGCTTTTCCCTGCTGTTGTTACACCCAGCTTTGGCCTTGTTGTGTGAGGGGTTAACTTCCCTTGCCTCGTTCTGGATCTCAGGATGCTATATTTTGCCTCTTTACCTATGGGTGAGGCAGTGATATTTCTACCTTGCAGCTTGTATACTGCCTCTGGTGAGTGTTCCCGATCTGTCCTGCCTCCCTGCTACTGTGTCCTGACTTGTACCCTCCCCGTTCGTCTGCCTGTCCCGGTCCCTGACTTCCCACTCCTATCTGTTGTTTGTGTCTCCCTCTGCATACCTGATCTCCCGGCATCCGAGTTGGTTCTGTTTTCTGACATGATTTTGATACTCCCCTTGTAGTGACTTGACTTTTCTGGCTACACCCGGACTGTTGACTACTCTATTGCCCCTTGGTGGTTCGACTGTTAACTGCCTGCTGACGTTACTCTGCTGTACTTCAGCTGCCTTTCTGTTACAGTGTGACTTTGTCTCTCCTTCACTACTCTGCTGCCACCTAGTGGGGAATACGCTGTACTACGTCTTACTAGCCCTTGGTACAGCGTGACACTCTGATTAAAAATATTGGACCAATTTTCTCGTACAAAAAAATCACTGATGTCTGAATGAGCCCTAAAAAGATTTTTTGGGGGGAAAATTCTGATAAAAAAATGTCAAGAACTTGCTATGATGAAGAGCTGTGGATATGGTACAATATATGCCCAGTAAGGGGGACAGTCTATTTTTGACAACTGTTTCTCCTCTAATTTGGTGTGTTATGCTGATGAAGATGATTTCTCAATTGGTATCGGGATCCATTTATTTTTGTTACATCATCACAGCTGCCTTCTATTGCGTATACTGAATGGTTTTCTGGCTAATATCAAAGATCATCTTGCTCCTAAAGAAAGTCGTAAGGTCCTGCTCTTGGAATCTGAACATTCCGATTAGGAAGACGTTCTAAGTAAAACATTTTTAGCTCTATATACATTTGCAAGTAAATAAATATATATATATATATTTATTTACTTGCAAATATACCATGATGTCACCAAGCAGTCATCCCTCGGCCCGATCTCTGCAGCATCCAGCTGTCTCCCCATATCGCTGTTCCTGTACGCCTCCAGACTCCTCGAACAGCATGTCCAACTGAACTTTCTTCCCACCTCTCATGTAACTCACTATTTGACAACCTACAATTTGGCTTCCATCACAATCACTCCACTGAAACTGTGTAACGGGGTGCCAGGGGTGCCTCCGGGCTTGTAGTCGTGGCCCTTGCTGACAGGCTTACCCCTGGACCCGCCGTCACTACCGGGACGGGAGATGTCTTGGTGGGGCAGAGTGTGGTGGTGGTGTAGGTGTTATCCGGCGCACAAACACGCTTCAGGCAGGGTACAGTGCAAGAAACAAGCATTCTTTTATTCTTCACAGATAAAAGTCCCGACAAAGCAATCCGGTCAGCAATAAATCTGGCAGATGACAATTCCTGTGGAGCTGGGGAACACCCTGACCAAACGTCACCTCTGGTGGGGTTATGCCCTCCGTACTCTACTTCCTTCGGGTCACCCACTCTTCAGCCAAGCATACACCGGACCCACACCGGCAGAATAGGCTCTGAGGTTACGTCCACCTCCTTATCTCCGGTGTCCCTTGATGGTTCGCTCACACTCTGCCCGACGTGCACACACTGCTGTCCCGGATGCTACTTCTCACAGAGTCCCAAACAAAGCCATAAGGCGATGGTACACTTTCTTAGCTGGGGGAAGCCTGTCCTTGCGTCTCCTCCAGTGGTAATGTGCCTGACTACTCCACTTCGTCCGGCTCCCACTTCTGGCTACCCACAGCCCGGACCCACACCGGACTGCTTCACACTATGAGGTTACGCTCGCTCCTTTTCTCACCGGCTTCCCTGCTTTCCAGCTCCCTTCTTTCTTTCTTGCTTTCTGCCCACTCAGCTCCACACTCTGCCCCTGGCTGTTGCTTCTCTCCCGTCCCGGACACAACTGCTCTCTCTGGCCCCCACCTTTTCTAGCACCTTGTCTCCTCCCTCCCCTTTCTGCTCTGTTTCTGTGGTGACAGCCGTCCCACCCGGCCACTAGGGGAACCACCTGACACATCACATAAAAACATTAAAACACTTTTAATAATAACATTTCCGGGTTAACTGTGCTCCCTTTGTAGGGGGTCTGCCCACCCACTACATACCTCCCCTCTTAAAGCCTGAGCCTCCCGGCAAGGCTCTTAAACACATAAACACATAAAAACCTTTTGGGTCAGTCCTCAACAGCGGCACCAGTTCAGCGGCGCTCCCGGTCTTTAGGGACGCCTTATGGCGCAACAGCGCTCCCGGTCTCTGGATAGCGCCCGGAGGCTCAACAGCGCTCCCGGTCTTAGATGTGCGCCCGGAGGCTTCAATAGCGCTCCCGGTCTTTGCTGAAGGTGCCCGGAGGCTTCAATAGCGCTCCCGGTCTTTGCTGGAGGGCAACAGGCCCGTAAACCTTAAAGAAACTTCTGCCGGCTAAACGGCGCCGGACTTAAACAACAGATCAGCAGTGGTGACTTACTCTGGGGGCCAGGCCCGCTTCCATTGTTCCGCTTGAGCCTGGATGTATGCCCCCAGCGATTGTCCCGGCTGCCGACGGATCCTCTGGAAGGACACAGGGGCGTAGGGTGGCTCCACGGGCGCAGCTGCTGCAGCTCCTCTCGGTGGTGAAGGTGTCCCTGCCCCTGACAATCTGGCTGGTAACGGCGGCGGTGTCAATGCTGAGGCTGGAGGAAGTGGAGGCGGGTCTTCGTTTCCCACTTTTAAACAGACTCCACCCCCAGCCTCACGCATCATCTCGACTCCTCCGCTGAGGTACTTCTTTCTCCTTTTCTTCGTCTTCAACGCCCTGGAGCTGGCGCCTCCCCTCTTTGGGCGGAGTACTCCGGCCTTCTTCTTTGGCACCGGCCAGCCCCAGGCTCTTCTTTTGGCGCCAATTCTGCGCGCGCCTTCTGTGTCTTCCCAGACAACGGCCATCTTACCGCCATCTTGTGCCCGGTCCTTCACCTCAGGCACCGTCTCCTCTTCCCACCATGGGACTGCAAATCTTCGCTGAGAGTCCGGATCAGGGGTCCTCGGCACCACTTGGTCTCCATCTTCTTGGAGCGGGTCCCCTGGCGTACGATCCGGATCCTGCCGACTACGCCACATGTAACGGGGTGCCAGGGGTGCCTCCGGGCTTGTAGTCGTGGCCCTTGCTGACAGGCTTACCCCTGGACCCGCCGTCACTACCGGGACGGGAGATGTCTTGGTGGGGCAGAGTGTGGTGGTGGTGTAGGTGTTATCCGGCGCACAAACACGCTTCAGGCAGGGTACAGTGCAAGAAACAAGCATTCTTTTATTCTTCACAGATAAAAGTCCCGACAAAGCAATCCGGTCAGCAATAAATCTGGCAGATGACAATTCCTGTGGAGCTGGGGAACACCCTGACCAAACGTCACCTCTGGTGGGGTTATGCCCTCCGTACTCTACTTCCTTCGGGTCACCCACTCTTCAGCCAAGCATACACCGGACCCACACCGGCAGAATAGGCTCTGAGGTTACGTCCACCTCCTTATCTCCGGTGTCCCTTGATGGTTCGCTCACACTCTGCCCGACGTGCACACACTGCTGTCCCGGATGCTACTTCTCACAGAGTCCCAAACAAAGCCATAAGGCGATGGTACACTTTCTTAGCTGGGGGAAGCCTGTCCTTGCGTCTCCTCCAGTGGTAATGTGCCTGACTACTCCACTTCGTCCGGCTCCCACTTCTGGCTACCCACAGCCCGGACCCACACCGGACTGCTTCACACTATGAGGTTACGCTCGCTCCTTTTCTCACCGGCTTCCCTGCTTTCCAGCTCCCTTCTTTCTTTCTTGCTTTCTGCCCACTCAGCTCCACACTCTGCCCCTGGCTGTTGCTTCTCTCCCGTCCCGGACACAACTGCTCTCTCTGGCCCCCACCTTTTCTAGCACCTTGTCTCCTCCCTCCCCTTTCTGCTCTGTTTCTGTGGTGACAGCCGTCCCACCCGGCCACTAGGGGAACCACCTGACACATCACATAAAAACATTAAAACACTTTTAATAATAACATTTCCGGGTTAACTGTGCTCCCTTTGTAGGGGGTCTGCCCACCCACTACAACTGCCCTAACCAAAATACTAACGACTTATTTACAGCCAAAGGTAACAGGCAATTCTCTATACTTCTCCTTCTAGACTTGTCCTCTGCCATTGGCACAGTCAACCACTCCCTCCAACTATTGGTCATATCTTCCATTAACATCGAAAACCTTGCCTTCTCCTGAATGTCCTCTTACCTCACCAACTGCACATTTAGCATCTTTCACTCCCACACTACCTCCTCATCCCACCCTCTCTGTTGCTGTCCCTCAAACCTACATCTTGGGATCCCTACTCTTCTCTATCTATACTTTTGGCCTCGGACAACTCAAAGTCTCATGGTTTCTAGTAGCACCTATATGCTGATAACACTTATGAAATCTACCTTTCTGGCCCAGATGTCACCACTCTACTGTCTAGAACTTCCGAGTGTCTATCAGCCATGTACAGTGCCTTGCAAAAGTATTCACCCCCGTTGGCATTTTTCGTGTTTTGCAACCTCATAACCTGAAATTCCAGGTTTTTTGAGAGGGTTCGTACCAGTTCATGTAAAGAACAGGCCTACAACTCTGAACATTTGGTTTTCTTTTTATTGTGAAGCAAACAACAAATAGGACAAAATAAATGAAAACTTCAGTGTGCATAACTATTCATCCCCCTAAAGTCAGTACTTTGTAGAGGCTCCTTTTGCAGCAATTACAGCTGAAAGCCGCTTTGGATAATTCCCCAGCAGCCTTCTACATCTTGCCACTGAGATGTTTCCCCATTCCAAGGCAAAACTACTCCAGCGCCTTCAAGTTAGATGGTTTTCTCTGGTGAGTAGCAAACTTAGACTCTGACCATAAAAGTTCAAATTTGGTCTCATCTGACCACAGCACCTTCCTCCATACATTTGTTGCAGATGCACCACACACAAATTGGATTACAAAAATATTTAAACACAGGTTGTTATGAAACAAAATAGTTAAAAATCTAAGGGAGTGAATATTTTTGCAAGGCACTGTATTTGTTCTCATCACGCTTCCTAAGCTCAAAGTATACAAAAACAAACTCATCATCTTTCCTTCATCCCATTTAACTACCTAACTGATCTAGCTATCTATCACACTAAATGGCATTACACTTTCCCCTGTACCAGAAGTCACTGATTTGGAGTGAAACTTATCTCTGACTTGTCCATCAAACCCACACATCCAAGCTCTTACCACCTTCTGCCGCCTCCAGCTTGGAGGATTTACCAGCAATCATCCTTTTGTCAACCCTGACTCTACAAAAATGCTAGTGCACGCCCTCATCATCTCCCGCCTCGACCACTGCAATATCTTCCTTTGTGACTTTCTTGCTAACTCTCGCACATTTCCAGTCTGTACTTAACTCTGCTGCCCAATGAATCCACCTCTCTCCTCGCTACTCCTACACATCTTCCCTCTGCAAATCCATTCATTGGCTCCCAATCCCCCAACGTATCCCGTTCAAACTACTAAGGGTGCGTGCCCACGATCAGTATTTGCAGCATATTGGATGTAGAGCGTTTTCGCTGCGTCCAAAACGCTGGGTACTACAGTACAAGCACAGTGGATGGGATTTTTAGAAATATCCTGACCACTGTGCTTGTTTTTTCCACAGCAAACACAGACC